>NC_135874.1:19904200-20204200 GCF_031162955.1 Sander vitreus | reverse complement strand
ACTACTATCTTAACATGTAAGAAACAGTTTATAGAGCTGACACTGTTGTGACTTTTAATCTTCAAATAGGCAGAGAGAGAAAGTATGGCAGTCTGAGTAGTACTGTCAGGTTACAGTACAGTGTGTGGACCTGTGATGGTTAAAGTATCTGGTCTCTCCTGTGTGACAGCTGCTAGGAGCTCTCAGCATAAACAACTCTGAAAGTGTGATTTCAAATTCCTGTCACACGTTATCTCTCACACCACCTCACCCACTTTTCACTGGCTGAGACATATCACCAGATATTAAGACACACCCTTTTGCTAAAGAAACCTATATCTACATAATAATACATTTTGACAAAAAAAAACAAAAAAACTCTTGTTTTTAAAATGGTAGCCTTTTTAATGCAGAAAATGTGACATGAATTGATAAATTACTATAAAAACAAATTTCATAAAGCAGACAGAGTAACCAGACGGACTCATGACTCAATGACTGGACCACCTCACAATCCACTACAATTATATCGTCACTATATCGCGCTCCACAAAACAATTGTATTGGATAAAATTACATGCATCCAAACCCTGCAGTGTATTTATAATTATATATATATATATATATATATATATATATATATATATATATATATATATATATATATAGTGTATACAATAATAATAATAATAATAATAATAATAATAAAAATACATTTTGGCATATAAATACTATGTTAGCATATGTATATCTGCATATAAATATCAGGTATCATTTCATATTTCATTCTTATTTACTTACTGTAGTTTATATTTGTATTACCCAACAGTATGGACATATGAATTTATAGTTAAATATTTCAATAACATATTATGAATGATAAGGATTCAGATGCACATTAAGAGGGATTGCTATAATGCTACAGGACACTGAAAGGGCACTCCCTGGTGCTGCATTACGAGTCTCTTAGCTTCCACAGCTTTGGTTCACTTTAACACCAATATGGGGCTTCTGACTGGACCTGGGGAGGTTACTATATTGCTATTGGAATGGAATGGGCCTTGGTCCACAAAGTGCACTTGCGGTCTGTCTGTCTGTTTGCTTCCACAGCCTCAAAACTATTTATATGTGCAGTGCACCAATACATCATAGCCAACTACTGGCTGTGCAATTATTATCAAGGGTGACACTGTTAAAATACTATTAAGCTGAGATACTGCTTCGCCAAATGTAACAGAAGTTTTATCTCACCAAAGATGAGACTGAAAAAAGGCCATATGTTGACAAAATTAGCGATATGTCTAGAGAGAACTGTGGTGGATTCGGTCTTAAATGTGGCCAGGAACAATGACACAATGAGTTGAGCTTATAATGCCATGATACTGTACATACAACACAAGGTATATAGTTTCTTAAATCACATTCAAGTACATATGATTGTCCTGAACTGATTGCATTTGTGGATTTTCTTTAACAAAGTGTACAGCCTTAGATAATATATAAAAGTAAAAAAAAAAAAAATATATATATATATATATATATATATATATATATATATATATATATATATATATATATAAAGTGTTTCCTTGAAACTTTTACTTGCTGCAGTGGCCTGTTGACATGATGGTATTGGTGGATGTCGGTTAGAGAAACCTATTCAAAAACGGATTAGCTATGGTAATAGATATTTTGGCTACTAACCTAATCAGTAACATGATTTCAACTGTGACATGAATGCATAACACAAATCAGATAGCAGAAATATGGATTTAACGAGGGAATCTAGTGTATTGTTTCAAACTGGGAAAAGATGGTTAACCTAAAGAAAGGCCAACCACACAGATTTTTTTGCCAAATGTAAAGATTAGTGCAGCAGAATTAAACTGATAATATAGTAATAATGAAAGCACAATGCTACTAAAAGAATGTAGGGAAACACTGTAAGAAGCATTGATATAATTCTCAGCATGATTATGTCATAATACAGATGTAGATAGTTAGGCGGGCTACAGTAGGTTTACTAAGAAGCTACTCTAGATGGCAGTCTATATTTAGATAGATTGATGTAATCAATTGAAGAAAGGTGAAAAGACGAAAAGCTTTCCACTTCCCCCTAATTCCCCATCTCCACATCAGCTGCTTTTGGCTTAACGGCGTCCGATTTGCATTCCCTACCAATGAAAATAGAGCATTATTTCAAACTGCCCATATAAAAGAATGCATGTTACTTTACATACCGATTTGATTCGGAAATACCTGAAAAAAAGTATCCCTAGCACCACCAGGAAGATGGCTGCAACACCAACAATTCCGATCCAGATGTAGGAAAACTCTGTCAGGACAAAGAGTTTGACAGTTAATCAAAACAACAGACAATTTTTTTTTTACCTAAAAAGTTAAATTATTTACTCAAATAACGTAATTATCACAAAGAAAATAGGCATTTTCTTTTAGTTTACTACAATTCATGCATATTTTGAACGGTAATCGACAAAAAATTGGCATCGTTCATTTTGTAAATAAGCAGTTACTTATTATTTATTAATACATCCATAGATTTATGCTGCAGTGTATTGTCAAATTAATAAATGAGTTGATCAGGCTGGTTGTGGTAATAGTTTGATCCCCCCACCTGCTCTACTGTAACTGGTGATAAGAGTTACAGATGTCTACAAAAGGTAAGACAAACAGTGCTGCGTGAGGCCTCGTAAGGCATTCTTTCATTACGGAAAAAGCCAATTTAGCTTCATATATGACAACTACTGCTGTCTATTTAGTTACGAATGAAAAATTCTTTCAATCTAAGGTCTGTGTTGCTGTAGTGATTTCACACCGCACTGCCTCCTGTTTCACTCAAACGGGAAGCAGTACAGACACATGATGTAACCTTTCATTAACAAATGTTTCATGCTTAGACTGCAAAACACAGGGGAGACACACTGCTGCTGTAAGATGTCACCCATATCTGATACTGTACACAGATTAACTAATATTTATGGCATTTACTTCTTCTTTACCTCGGTGTTTCTGAAACCAGGGGGCATTCAGCGTGCAGTTGACTAGAAAAAGAAGACATTCTTACATCAGAACACCAGATAAAGGAAAACACTCATAATGACAATCACAGATACAACAGGATGAGACAATCTGACAAAAGGTCAATGGTGGAACAAAATCTTTACAATTCCAATGGAAATAGATGTCATTTAAGAGTTCAGTCTAGGACAGGAAATGATACTCACTCGCACAGTAAGCCATGTAACTTTCCCTCTATGGAGAAGAAACAAAGGGGCAATACAGTGAGATTATTATTGACAGAAAGACAACATTTTCAAATGAATCCTATCTTAACTCTATGTTTTTAGTACTTCTGATGTCAAAGCTATCATAGCTTATCCATAGTGCCATTATCTGATTACCAAGGGAAATGTAAACTAACTCTTCAATCTCCTAACTACACAATATTATTTGGACTAAAACAGTACCTTACATAATTAATAAAGATCTCGTTCTTGTTTTAGTTTTTTTCTCGCATTTCTTATATTTTTGTATATACGAGCTCATATTGTGAGTTGGTCCTTGTGAGGTAATGCTTTTTTATGTGGTAAAAGTCCAATACCTCTGAGATGCAGTTTCGTTTGAAGATGACAGTGTCAAAGCATTTTGTGGTGACGATAGCATTGATGGTGTGTGTCAAAACCAGCTCAGGATTCTTCTCCTTGTGGTTTGCAATCACATGGTCCTAAAGTCAACACAGAAAAAGGGGGCGAGGGGAGGGGAGACAGTGAGTCCAACTCTCAAACCATATAACAAAAACCCTCATGTCTGTTCCAGCGAGGTTACAGTGATACAGTATGCTCATCAAAACAAGCTTGGCTATCACACTGCAAGTAGTCTTGCCTTACCAGACCTATCACAATCGTCAAATGCAGATGTCAAATGCCACATAAAATATTAAATGAAGTTAACTGCCCAACACAGTAGCGTGAGCTATTTAAATTAGCTGGATACAATTTGCTCCTACGAGTGTATCGCTGTGTGTACTTTGTCCACAGCAATCCCCACCAATCGGTCCCAAAACATACCAGTTAGATAGTAAATGTTGTAAACATAATTCTTTGTAAATCTTTACAATCATTCCCCGAAAGAACCAAGCAGGTCTGCCTTGTTGCACGATCCACATTTTCTTCAAAACTTGCCATTTTCAGCATGTGGCCTGCTAGACTGAAGGGATTTTGAGAACGGCAACAGACAGAGAGCGGAAGGTGAGGGACAAAGCTTTATCCTGGAAAAGTACTTCCGTTGATTCTGATCATGTATTTGTGAGCTATATAATGTCATGAGAGATATGAGAAACATAGAAAATTTGTCAGAAAACACTAAGCTAAACTATTCTGGCTTGTCTAACTTACAGCTGTCCACGAGTACTCGCAGTCGGATGGCTCGACATCCGAGACACGAGACACTTCTGATATTGTGTACATTGTAAATTCAGCCTCCTGAGCGGCCATGCAGTTAATGTCCTGTCCACTGCAAAGTCGTAGAACACCACCTGTGGACAAAAAGACAAATACATCCCATGAAGCAAGATGTGGTTATGAAATGCTCTAATTCGTGAAGACTATGTCTGCAAATAACTATGAAACTGGCAATGGTAACACTTACACTGCTCCTCAAATGATCTGGTTTTGGGAAAGAAGATGTTAAACATCATTAACCCCTTTATAGTTTTTATTCTGAAACATGCATGGGACTATACCACTAATGCTTCAGTACACAGTAATAATCTGCGTATTTTCTTTGTCGAATGTTGTAACACCCCCTAAATCGCAGGTGTATCGGGTAATATGGTGTCACGGAATTGTAAGCTAATAAAGATCTACAGAAGAGGGCATGGGGTGTATTCCAGGCCGATACCCCAATACAGAAAATCTCTGCCTATCCTCCGCTACCGTGCACTCCGGGCTCATAGACTACTCTGCCTTTGATTAGCCAAGAGGCAAATGGCGGGTCATGCCTTCGCCATCCTAGGAAACGCAGATGGCTGACCAGCCGGCGAAATGAAAAGGATACACCCGTGTTAACAGCCCATGTCACGTATAGTAGTTGTTAAACACACACACACACACACACACACACACACACACACACAACACACACAACACATCGAATCTAACAAATATGTTTCTTCTCATTTCGGGCAATTATGAAAAAACTTCATTCGACGATACTTTACGAACTTAATCTGTGAATGCATCACAGTCCACAAACTTTTTCTTGCCATAACGTATTAACTCAGGTGAACTTGCTATCGCTATCAGTGCTAACGTTATTTGTCCATCGAGGCTATTCGGGAAGCGGTCAATATGCTAAAACGGCTAAACAATGCTAAAACAATATCGCTATATGACACACTTCACAACAATAGTCATACCATTTGTTATTGTTTACAATTTTATAGCTAAGCAGTTTTCACGAGTGACGCAACGTGATAGTGTCGCGAAACGTAAAGTATTTGCTCTGTGCTGTGGAGGTTGTTGATTTCAATCAATTCATTTTAAACAATACATTATAGTTTACTCACATAAAAATAATAAGCAACACTCAATCTGCATCTTGCCAGCAGCCAGCCAGGCTTTTTCCTCTCCAGTCTGATGATGGGTGCTCTAGGTGCTGCTCTTTAGTCTGTAGCTATACACTTGTTTAGGGGTCTGTTGGCAGCACAGACAGTAAAATTAGTTGGCTGATGCAAGGGAACACTGAAGGAATTCATCATGTGATGAAACCACGTGTACATTACAGTGGTGAAGTGGATTATTTCGACCTGAAAAAAGTGCGCAATACTGCAATTAGAACCATAGACATTATATAGGGTTAGAACATGTCGCCATGTTCGCCACCTTTTGCCATTTTTCATTAAAAAAGGAGATGTGGAGCGGATGTGAGAATGGGCAGGTGGAGCAGAGGCTGATGTGTGTGTGTGTGTGTGTGTGTGTGTGTGTGTGTGTGTGTGTGAGAGAGAGAGAGAGAGAGAGAGAGAGAGAGAGAGAGAGAGAGAGAGAGAGAGAGAGCGATAAAAGAGACAAGCAGCACCAACTTAGGGCATGTACCAGAGGAAGTGGCAGCAATTGGTAGGCTACTGGGTGGGTGTAGCACCCATGGTGTAGCACCACTGGAAACATCTGGAACAGCCAGACGTGCAATGGTGATGGTCTCTGCTGAATGGCTTAAAATAAGGAAAAATTCATCCCCAATCAATAAGCTCACAGAGCCATCACTTAAATGTTGTCGGTCAAACAAAAATGTCAGTGCCTTTGCAGAATGAAATCCACAAACACACAGTGTGTTCTTTCAAACAAAGATATCTGCCCTCTGTGCCAGGACAGACACTTCTTAGTTTGGAAGATATCGAACAACGCAATACAACACTCGTATGCAGTAGGCTTTACTCTAGAACTCCAGTGTCCAGATTTTTTTGGGCTTTTTCCCTTTATTATGTAGTGACAGTGGATAAACATGAAAGGGGGAGAGAGATGGGGGATTCGAACCCATGCTGCTGCAGGAGCAGACGCATGGGGCAAACGCTCTTACTGGGTGAGCTAGAGGCCGCCCCCCCAAAGTGTCTTTGTGTGCAGTGAAGCCTGTGTCCCCTAGGTCCTGTTTGCCTGGGGACAGACATTTCCAAGTAGAGCTGGGCAATATGAGACTAGATACCGTCTTAGATTTTGGATATCGTAATTTCGTAATATGGCACAAGTGTTGTCTTTTCCTGGTTTTACAGGCTGCATTACAGTAAAGTTATGTCATTTTCTGAACTTACCAGACTGTTGTAATTGTTGCCTTTACCCACTTTAATAATAGTCATTATATCCACATTACTGATGATTATTTATCAAAAATCTCATTGTGTTAATATTTTGTGAAAGCACCAATAGTCAACATTACAATATCGTTGCGGTATCGATATCGAGGTACTTGGTCAAAAATATTGTGATATTTGATTTTCTCCATATCGCCCTGCCCTACTTCCAAGAGTGGTTTTCTAGCATTCCAGTGGTTCACACCTTGATCTGCAGCTGGATTCTCATCCGGTGACAGAGGGCACGAATGAAGGAATAGGAATAAACATCACACGTACACAATTTTACTTTTATTGAAATTAATGAATTAAATTAAATTCATATATAAACAAATGCCAAAAAATAACACTGGGACCCTCCCCGGAAAAAAAATAGTAAACTAGCAAAGTCAATGCAACAATATAATTTAACATACAGTGGTAGAGTGCCGATAAAACACATTCACCCCCTTTGGACTTCATGTTTTATTTTTTTAACTATGAATCACAGTTGATTAATACGACTCACTGACATGGTCAAAGGAAAGACTGCCATGTTAAAGTGACAACTTAGCAACTTTTAAACTTGGTGCTATTTGGAGTTTCGCAGTTTCCTTAAATGTTGGAAAAAACCCGATGTGATTCACAGTTAAATCTAGGGTTGGGTATCATTTAGTTTTTTTACGATACCGCTGCTAAAACGATACTTTTAAAACGGTGCAGGTGCCTAAACCGATACTTAAAAAAAAAAAATGCAAATACTTAAAAAAGATAAAATGGAGCCCAAAACGACAGTCGGCGACATTTAAGAACGGCTTGTTTATTGCTAAGGCCATATGGTCTAAATTAAATGATTTATTAAAAATGGAATAACAATAACTTATAACAATAATTTATTTCACCTGTAAATTGCTGGTAAACGACAAAAACAACCACTAGATAGAAAAAGGGTATTTTACAATAACTTTGAATGCACTACGAGGCTGGCGAGGCAAGTTTCAAGTGAACGCAGCGTCTGTGTTGTTTTTCCGACAACAGCAGACTGTCTCGGTGTTGGAATCCTCTACAGGGAGACACAGTCACAGTTAACCGTGTTTAATCCAGCTGCTAGCTAACGGTAGGCTAACGTTACCTGCTGCCAAGTGTATTAATATGTTAACTATAGCGTCACATGCAGCGATGTTTCTGTTGCCTCTAACGTCTGTTTCGGAGCATCAGAGGACAGCGCTGGCATTTCAGTAGCACCAAAATGAGGCACCAAAATCCGCGTTACTATTCGATCCGGTAGATATCGGTTGTTAAGGCACCGGTGCCGTATAAGCACCGGGTTTCGGTACCCAACCCTAGTTAAAACAATGAAACATGAAAAGAGTGAATAGAGGCACTGTATATAAGCCTGAAGAATGAGTTTGATGCTTATTGATATTAAATTCCCTTACATTAAATGTGCTTTTAAAAGGTGGATGAATGCAGAGTGCAAAAATAGATTTTGCATTAGAAAACAAAAATAAGATTGTCTTTTTGTTGTCATCCATTTTCACACAAACACTCTTTGACCAAAACATACACACACACTTTTTTTTTTAAAGCTTTGTTGCCCAACGAAAGGCTGAATCCTTGAAGCACATATAGGTAGTAACTTTGTTTTACCCAATACTGAAACTGAGGCATTGGTGGCCTTCACCACATACTTTCCCCTCTAATCCAGTTACATTTCTTTATCTTAAATGGAGAAAGTTAAAGTGCTCATATTATGCTCATTTTCAGGTTCATAATTGTATTTAGAATATTAGAATAGGTTTATGTGGTTTAATTTTCAAAAAACGCCATATTTTTGTTGTACTGCACATTACTGCAGCTCTTCTTTTCACCCTGTGTGTTGAGCTCTCCGTTTTAGCTACAGAGTGAGGCATCTCATTTCTGTTCCATCTTTGTTGTGAGTCTCACATGCGCAGTAACTAGGTAAGCAATAGGCTTCCAGCCGATTCCAGCAGCCATCAGGCTGAACAGGAAGTCACAGAAACTGTGGTCCGATTCCGATTGAAAAAATTGTTATTATCAGACCCATATATCAGCTCCTACACAGTCTCCAGTTGTTTAAATTATGACAGAGTAGCTCTCTGTGTATGTATATATATATATATATATATATATATATATATATATATATGTATATATATATATATATATATATATATATATATATATATATATATATATATATATATATATATATATATATTATATCTTTATATATAATATATATATATATATATATATATATATATATATATATATATATATATATATATAAACAAACAACAAAGGAAAGGGAAAAAGCCAAAAAGCATAATATGAGCACTTTAAACTAAATACGTGACAGCACCCTTTTTGACCTTTACCTCACTTGTCCAAAACTCAGCACATCATAGTTCTCATATCTCACTTCGTACACTTATATACTGTACATCCACACACACGCTTTCTTCAACGCAATGTACACGAGCACATACCACAAAGACATTACTAACAGTGTATAGGTAAACAGACACAAAAAAAGGAAGTTATACACTGACTGTAACAAACATTAAATGACTGCATGTTTTTCATAGAAAAGGGATAAATTGGTTTGTATTGCTTTGGCCTGTTCTGCGAGCAGCCTGCTCGTGTCTCTGTCCTCCTCTGGTCGTGCAGAAGCATCAAAGAGCCACTCGACATAACCACGGAGAGGACTTGGCAGCAGGGAGAAGGTGGGAAACCGTGCTGATGTCACAAATGTCTGTTTTGTCATTTCAGTTTCCAACCATGTTTTACCACCATTTCTCCTCACGTTTCCCTGTTTCCCGGAGGCTTCACTTTAAAAAAGTGTCTTTTTGTGTGGTGAAGTCCATGTCCTCTTGGTCCCATCTGCCTGGGGACAGGCACTCTTCAGTGTTGAAGTCCTGAGGGTTTACCCCAATGTCCAGGACCTGGGGGTTAGTGCGAGACTCAGCGAGTCTGGAGGAACAGAGGAAAACGGACATTAGTAACTGCTATGACGAAACCGGAGTTGTGATCAAAATTGCAGTTATAATAAATAATAGTTATAATAATAATAATGATAATTCATTACATTTAAATCAACATGTGAACAATTGTAAGTACAGTGTGTAGTGTACAGAAGTTATGGACATAAATATGACTACTAAACTGAGTGGCATTCCTATTTCAGAGTTTCTGCAGGTTTTACCAAGTCAAATTTAAGACTTTTTAAGACCCTTTTAAGACCATTATGAATGAAATTTAAGACATTTATCACATCAACTAAGCCCTAAATTCAGTTATTTTTCAAGCCATGTATAAATAAGAAAATCCGTTTTATGTCTGTGGTACAATCCGAAAGACACTCGTGCCAATAACATGAAAGCTGATTGGCTGCAATATAAGTTGAATGTTGGTCTCATTTGTAGTTGTAATACAGTGAAATTAAAGAACTACAACACCAAGGAATAAAAGAAAATGAGCATTAGAGGTAGCGTTGCATGGACGTAGGGAAAGTAAGTCAGGTTTCAAATTATTTAAGACCTTGAACACTATACTTCAGCGAATTTAAGACTTTTTTTTTTTAAGATGACTTTTTGGGCTTTTCTGCCTTTAATGGACAGGACAGGTGAGAAAGGGGAGAGAGAGGGGGAAGACATGCAGGAAATCGTCACAGGTCGGAGTCGAACGCCGGACCTCTGTGTTGAGGCATAAACCTCTAAATATATGTGCGCCTGCTCTACCCACTGAGACAACCCGGCCACAATTTAAGACTTTTTAAGGCCTAAAATTTTGTTTTTGAAATTTTAGACTTTTTAAGACCCCGCGGAAACCCTGCTATTTGTAATGGAAGGAATCATCATGATAAAATAAAAGCAAAGCCACATTAGGCATTTCATGAACTAATCATGGCAACCCAATCATAAACCACCCTAACATACATACATATACAACATGCCTATTTAAAACACATACATGTTAGACCTATATGTGAACACACGTCGTTTACATTCACCGTAACATCTCTCATTCAGTGTCATGGCACTAACAAGAGTGCAAAACTGATGGATGTGAGGCGGAGACATGAAACACTTGTGATGGAGACGGGGACACAGTGGCACACTACAGCAGGTTCTGTGGCAGTGAAACTTGTTTTATGAAGCTCAGGGATGGATTAAACTGTGGAGTGACAGCGAGGAGTGACAGCGAGGAGTCTCTCCCCCCCCTTGTTAATGGTATATGGCCTTCAAAAGAAAGTGTGAAACTACATGAGTCCCAATCAATCTGGATGAACACTGATATCCAGACAAATGAGCAAGCTTGAATAGTAGGTTGACTAGGGGAGAATGAGGTGAAAGTCACTAGATCCAGTGAATGACATTGTTACCTGAGTAGGATTCAAAGCTATCCAGACTGCGGCTGGGGGTGCAAAGGAAACATCACAAGTCAGGCAACAATTAAACTCTGAGCTCTTCTTAACAGCGTCATAATAAAGTGAATGGATACATTTGCATGGCCACAGCATTACTCTATGTCCAAATTGTTATGGTTTACCGTGAGGCCATAACGTCAGGGTTAACTATACTATACTACTAACTATAGGCCAGCAATGTTGCCTTAATCTCTGCCAGACAGAAAACATTCACATCACACTGCCCTTTTCCTCACTCTGATCAACAGGCACTTTAACAGCTACAACAGGGGCTGACACTCCACAGCCAGCAGATGGCAGTACAGTCTCTCAAATTCATCTGCAGCTCATAGCGAAAAGAACAGAGACAAAACTGTCATCTAAGAGAATTTCAATGCCGCTCATCAAAATGAACAGGAATTAAAAGTTAAGAATAGCCACATTGAACCTGGGAATTAAAACGTTGGTGTTGCAGTAAGGGAGCAGATGTTTTTGTGACATGATCTCTTTTGTTAGGAGGGAGAGGAGGCCCTGGTGCCTGTGAGGTTAACATACCGAGTACTTTAATCAAATCTATGAGTGTATAATCTGTCACTACTGAAGCCTCAAGAATAAAGTTGTCTCAAAGTAGCTGTATAATGGTGCATGTGTTTCTAATCTCAAGCTTAATATAAGTTACACCCTCTGACCACAGATCTCTGTATATGGTTAAGGACTTTACTCAAGGCACAGCTATCCATTAATCTGGAGCTTATTTCAATCCTCACGTAAAACTGTATGTGCCACGCACCAAATATCAGGTATCATCCTTTAACCATCATTCTGTAATCTTCGCATTCACAGAATCATGAATCGCCCTCCAATTTTCTCTTCTCCGCTCTGACCCCAACATCACCCGGTACAATCATTTTCTCCTGATGGACAAAGATGTCAACGTGGTCCTCAGGGCCCCCTGGATTTCCTTCAATTACAGAAATCTACATGCGGATGCATCTGCGCTTATGCTGGGAGCCTCCTCATTAATCACAGAGCGGGAGATAAATGGCGTTAGGGTGTAATTGCAGTATGTGCAGACAAATAATCATCTGATAACAGGGCTAAAATGGCCTCTTAGCAGTTTAATTACAGAAACTGTGGAGTCCATTCTCCCTTTCCCTAAATAAAAGTGAGAGAATAAGAAGTCCACTGTCCAGTTAGCAGAGGGGAAAAAAGGCAGGGCCAAAGGAAATAAATGCACTAATAAAAGTGTTGAATGAGTCTTTATGGCAGTCCGAGACAAATAGCTGTAAAACAGCAGACCACCACAGCTAAATTGAAACATTAATCACAGTGGACTCCATTCAGATTAGTTTGTTGATGGCGTAAACAGAGTTTAAGGAATTCCAATCAGCCCAGACAATGGACTTGCCCGTCAACCTTGAACCTGCAAATTACCAGACGTGATCTTCTTCCTGAGTATTCTTCTGGTGCTTTTATTCCACACTCAAAAGAGTACTACCCTGCAGGATAAGTTACTTTCCTGTGGGTTTGTGATAGAAATACCGAGCAATGTGTCCCTCAGCAGCACCCATTTGTAATCACAGGCTTTTCGAAGCTCATGTGAAATCAGTGTGGGCCTGAGACGATAGTAAACGTTGCCTACAAAAGCAGCATGACTCAGGGCGGGTGTCTGCTGCGTCAGGGCCTGTAAACTGAGCCCGTCTCCTGCCCGTGGGAGCGCACCGGGGGTAAACCGAGCAGAGGGAGAGGCAGTATTTATTGCGAGAGCAGCCCAAAACCGCAGGTGGCTATTTCCAGAACAGCAGCCTACGCGGCCGATTAGCAGAGCCCGGGCCTTTAGGGAAAACCCAAATCCACACTGGTTCTCACCTTGAGAAAGCCTCGTCCAGACCGTCCTCCAACTCCTGCCACACAGAACACACACATATTGGTTAAAGATAAGTTTATGTCTTGAGAGATGATAAGCAAATACTGCTTTTTAATGAGATGTACACAGTCACCTCTTGACACTTTTTTCTAGCCTCACATGTTTAATCTAGCAGCCCACACCCTCTCCAGCTATGTGATCATTTGATTCTGTTCTGTTCTATAGGCTATTATAGCAGCTGTACAACTGTCGAATCCACTCCTTTGAATACAGCAGGTACAGTACATCACCAAGCACTTTGGCTAATTTATCGGTGCTTCCTGCATGGCATTCTGCTCTTCCCATCTTATCTAAGCCTGAACAGCCAAAACTTACTAACCAGCCCGATTATTGTCTTACCCATACAGTATTGTTGTTCTCTGTTGCGTGATTATGCACCATAAAGGGATCCAATTCAGTCTGCTTTGTTCCTGAGTGGACCAGCGCCACGTTGGCTCCCTCTGCCAAATCCAGAAGCTTTGCTGTGGCTACCTCTGTAATACAAAATAAACACAAAAACATATGAAATGCATTTGAATTCACATGCAACCTTCCAAATTTTCCATGAGATGCAATTCCTAGCCCTTGAGACGAATGAATATAAATGACTGTTTGATAAATTAACCATTTGATGAGTTGCTGTGATTATCACAGTATTATGCAACAGTACACAAGCACGCATGCAGACAGTCTCTGATGACACGATATTGGTTAAGGTCCACTCTCTTTTTTAAGGCCTCTAATGTATCTCAACGATGCAGCCATCTGTAGATTGTCACTTATGATAAGTGAGCATTGAGTAACCTCCTAACTTGCACGCCTAACCACGGTGACACCACTGATCTGTAATGGGATTGGCTTGTAATGGCCTTGCCTGATGATTAATGTATGTCAATAATGTGTGTCAACACTAATTTCTGTCTAGTCTTAAGGTAATGTTGTCCACAGTAAAGGCTCACTGGCTCTTCTAATGTTCACACAACTTAACTCTTCCCTGCTGAAACTTAAAATCCTTAAATTACCGTTTCCCAATTTTCTATGTTCCTCACAAGAGTAGGGTTGGGTACAGAATTCAGGACTTTTAAGGCACCGACCGGATTGCCTCTTAAGTATCGAGTACCGTAAAATGCCTCGTCATTCAATACCATTTCAATACCTAAGGAGCCAATCTCATCAGCGTCAGTGAGCCAATAAGCATGCAACATGCTTCTACCAAGATGTAATAAAGCTGCTGATTGGCTGTCTAACGTTACACGTCGTGGAGGAATGCAGGAAACACTCTACGTTACGCATAGAGACAGGGCTCACAAAGTAGGAGCTGAAAATATAAATAAAAAGATTTGTGCTGTAATGTGTAATGTTGTACATTCTTTTTGTTAAAATAGATTTTATAAAATTGGTATCCAAAAAAAGTATCGTTCAGGAACCGGTATCGAAGTCACGGTATTGGTATCAATCAATTTTTGAACGATAAACAGCCCTGCACAAGAGAGGCTCAATACAAGTGAGCCAGCCTGCAATAAAAAATTCCCTTTGACTTGTCATCTCTGTCAACACTGGCTCACAGGCATTTAGAGTATTCAGCTGTTATGAAGGAAATATTGTGGGACTGGGGCTGTCATTCATGGGACAAGAGAGGGGGATCAAGACTCATCTGATGGCAAAGCCCCTGAGTTAACAGCCTAGGAAGTTAGGCTCTGGGAGCAAACACCCAGCTGGCACACTTAAACTAGAGCCTCGAACGATTAGTTGATTAATCGACAGAAAGAAAATTAATCCGTGACTATTTTGATAACCAGTTAATTGTTTCGGTCACTTTTAAAGCAAAAAGGCCAACTATTTAGTGGTTCCAGCTCAAATGTAAAGATTTGATACTTTTCATTGCCATTTATGAGAGTAAATGAAATGTCTTTCGTTGGTCGGACAAAACAAGAAAAGTGAAGATGTCACTTTGGGCTCTGGGAAATTGTGAGGAGCATTTTTCACAATTTTGTTTAACATTTTATAGACTAAATAAATATTTGGCAGACTAATCGATAATGAAAATAGTGGTTAGTTGCAGCTAGCAACTAACTACCAGCAGCAGCTATGACCAAAAGCTTCTATCCCGATATACATATCTTCATAACGAAATAAATCCCAATATAGCATGTTTTCTGGTAATTCAATAGTAATATATAAATAAAAAATAGTCTATGAGAAATAACCAACAACATGGTAAAGCCTTTTTTTGTATACTCCTGTGTGAATAAATACTGCGTAACGCAGTTCAGCCGCTGGTTTTTCGACATTGCGGGAGAATTAACCTTTATAAACATTTAATCCTGTGAAGAGGAGGAGACTGAGAAAGGATGATCGGTATCAAGCAGGCTAAATCCTCGGACAATCGGGGTGAGACAGGAAGAAGCTGCATTTGTATTTTGTAGCCACTGTAAGAGGCCTGGTGCCAGGAGAGAGCTGAGGGTATCGTGTCTCATGAATATAGCTGACTCACCTCTGACAACACCACTGATCCCAACAGTCTCTCTGACACAGTGGCGTGCCATTTGATCAGCCAAAGTGAAGGGTACATAAATGTAACCTTGTGATAGCTCCAAAGCTCTGCTGTGCCCAATAACTGCTTTAAAGGCTGGCAGTGAAAACCTCTTGCAGGAAAGAAATGTTCAGCCCGTTTCAAAAGGCACTCAGAAGCTTCTACCGTGTATTACTCTGTTGTACATTCACGTTAATTTGCTTTACAGAAATACAATCCGCTGGCAGACGAATGACCCACAAAATGGTCAGTGGGATAACGTCAGTCCGAAAGCTCACAGCCAGCCTCTCTGCTGCCAGAATCTGTTTCCAAGTCCTACTTTGTTAAGTCTTCTCACTAGGGGATCATCCTTAAAACCTGTGTCTGTCATAAAATGCTTCACATTCAGGGCCACAGCCCCAAATAAAGTGTCAGAACAGATTTAGAGAGATCTCTTTCGGGACGGAGGCCACCTGGCTGGCAGAGGGGGAGGCTCAGTACAAAGCTTATGTTTTCAGATGTTTTTGGAGTTGCCTGCCTCCGTCTCAAACTGAAACCTCCAGTACCAAAAGGATTAGTACAGTGGCCGCTCACAAAGTGTGACAGGAAAAAGGCATGCACAAAACAGACGAACAAAGAGAAAGCATTATGGAGGAATAAGTGTACAGCCATTGTGCCACTGGTGGGGGGGAATGAAAGGTAGGCCGAAAATGTAGGCTTCTTTCATGCTTTTTATGCAAACAGGACTGTAGTTGTGCTTCCAGGGTGAAGCAGAATATGGCTGTTTGTCCATGAACACTTCGGTTATTATAAAATGTCATAGTGATCGGTGAACCAAGATTTGTTTTTTATTGATCTACAACACAGGAAGGGAGCGTACTGTTTTTAAATTAAACAAGCATAATCATTGCCATTATAATCATACAAAATCACCTAAAAATGTAATTTGCCCCCCCCCCCCGAGGCTACGATTACTGTGACAGAGAGGGCGAGGGAGAGAGAAAAACATGATGATGGGTGACATGACTCACCTCCTCCCTTCAGGCTGCCCAGGCTGGCCGAGCTGTCCGACTGAGAGTTACTGGCTCCTTCTCCGTCTGAACACGACTTCACTCGTTTTTCTTTCTCTGTGTGGGGAACACAGAGAGAGAGAGAGAGAGAGAGAGAGAGAGAGAGAGAGAGAGAGAGAGAGAGAGAGAGAGAGAGAGAGAGAGAGAGAGAGAGAGAGAGAGAGGCAAACTATGATTCAGGAGCTAGTTAACACAGGGTGGGTGACTAAAGGAACCGTTTACTTTTCAAGATACTGAAAAGGTTTCACTAACCAAGCAGATATTGTGTGTAAACAAATTAGCCAAAAATGCGTCACCCTAGGAATTTTTGTCCAGTAAGGAATGATCCTCACTCCTACTTTTGAGACGCTTGATAAGGGCCTAGTCTACTCACAAATGCACACATAAACACCCATCTCTACCTACTAACTTAAATATCACCATTTCCATTGTGTGAGGTTAAGACAGATGCTCAAAACTAAATCAAAAAGCCACACAGGAAAACTTCTGAGCAAGTGTGAACTCCCAGAGGGGCCAAGATTCTGACCCGCTGTAACTCAAGCTTAGAATACTGTGGCTACAGAATTAATGTCCATTTCCGTCTAGGGACACCTGCTTACATCAAGGAGTTTTTAAAATGTCATCATCCTTGATCTAAAAAACAAACAAAAAAAACCCACCCCATTTCCCATGAGCCCAGGTAGCGTAGTGATGACAGTGTTACAAAACTTTCCCCAGGGCACCTGTTTTCCCCCATTGCCTTTCCAGTGCATAGTTATCAGCCTGCTAACATGGAAGCAACTTAAAGATATGCAAGTTCAAAGCTAGATGTAGTGTTTAGAGTGAATATTATATGAACACAGATTCATAAACAGAGAAGGGGAGCAGAAATGTACAGACGAATGTGGGTCAGGAATGTGTGGTGGGCTGTGGAGAACCACTGTGGGTGGTGGAGGAGAAGTTGTAAGA
This sequence comes from Sander vitreus, assembly GCF_031162955.1. NCBI lineage: Eukaryota > Metazoa > Chordata > Actinopteri > Perciformes > Percidae > Sander > Sander vitreus. Next base: position 20,186,512 of record NC_135874.1, on the reverse strand, counting down.
AACAGGAGCAGCAAACTAGACAGACATACAGTAGATACCCCCTCTTCCTGCCCTGATCCTCTGGGGTCTTGTAACTTTAATGAACCCAGACTCAAAAGGATTTATTTGCCTCTCCCTATCTCCTATTCTTCTTCTCTGCCACACGAGAACACCACTACTTATTTAAAAAAAATATTCTTCCTTTCCGATCCATAACCCCTAACCAGCTAGGCATCAGCTCCCTATCAGTGACACCGTACTGAACTGGGAAAAAAAAAAAGAACCCAGCTTGGCTTATTAAACGGCTTATTAGAAAAAAAAAGCCGAGGAGAGATGAAGAATGATGAGAGAAGGAAAGGGCAAGCAAGACATAATGAAAGTATGAGGTGAAAGAGTGAGGAGGCAGCAGATTTAACATTCAGCTCAGTTACAAACAACCAAATGAAGAGGCATGAGCCAAGGAGCCTGTGGCCTTGATGTTGGGAAAATAATCCCTCCCCAAAATGGAAATGTGCCCACATTAAAACATTCCTACACACCACAGTAGAAGGGGTAGAAATGTGGAGTAGATAAAAAGAGTTGCTGGAATTTTTTAATACAGCGCAAGTGTTTGTCTCTAAAGGACTGAATAAATAAGCTCCCTTCGCGTGAGACAGGATCAATGGCACTGACACTGAACCTGTCAGGGGGTTGAGCTCCCACTGACACACGCACACAATCATTTTCCTTTCTCTCTTACACGCTCCCCATCCCAACAGCCCTCTCTGCCCCGCCTTTCATGCTCTCTTGCCCTCTCTTCTTATCCCCCATCCCCCTCCTTCGCTCTCCTCCTCTTCATCCATCTCCCTCCTTATAATAAGCTGAAGCGAGTGTTGTGATGCTGGGGCGGGGGGTGGGTGTCAAGGTGCCAGGTGCAAAACAAGACAGACAGCAACAAAAGATAATCACAAAATTCAAAGGGCGCCTACAAGGCAACACACATGTAAAGATCAAGAAGATGGGAGGGGTTTGTGATGCAGAAACCAATATTTTGTGGCAAGAGCTGCTCATTTACACTGGAGTCATACATGCAGTAAATTACATGCATGTTCTGCTGAGCTGTACAAAAGAATGTGTGCGACACCGTCCTTACACAGCACTTTGATTGCCTGCTGTGTCCACGGCGTTGCCTGAACTCGCGCTGTCTGCTTATGTCACTGTAGTCTACTATTAAAAGGTGCCTAGAGGATGAATGCTTTCCATGTTTGACATGAAACAGAAAGATATAAATATATAATAGAGGAGAAAAGGAACAATTCTTTGCAGTAAAGATAAAATATATCCAGAGAAAAAAATCCCAGCTGCCACACATCTGAGTCCTATTCAAGGAAACAGAGAAGATTTACCTCCAGTCAGCCCACCTCTGCCCTAGGCAGGCCCCACCCCTCCCCATGTCGATACCTAAACGAGTCTTTAACCATGACTGGTTCTATCAATAAGGACATTCCTTTCCTGTGAGTGAGTGAGTGAGTGAGTGAGTGTGTGAGTGTGTGTGTGTGCGTGCGTGTGTCAGAAAGACAACATTGACAGGCAGGAACAGCCAGACAGTTCTCCAGTATTTCACATGCCCCTCTAGAGGGTGTCAAGGCCAAGACCAGATAAGACACAAGAAAATGTATGTTCCCGCTTTGTGCGGGAAACCTTAGGATAGAAGACAGGATCATTGTTTGGCCACAAAGAAGAAGATAAAGGGTGTATACAGTAAATGGAGAGAATAACAGTAGTGGGGGGAGGAGAGAGACTCGTCCGTCACACTCCTCTGGTCGTCTGGGGCGACCATGCGTACCTTCCTTGGCAGCCTGCCAGAATTCAAACGCCACTCTGAAAGCCTGAGCCACTGTTAGGGTTACCGCCTGGGCCTGTTGGAGGGAAGCAGAGAGACAGATTGTGAGACAGAGGGATCATGTGAAAGAATCAAAGAAAAAGATGAGTAGTACTTATATGCATCTCATCCACATGAGGGACACTTAAGGAAGTCGTGGAGCTATGGCCGTGATAAAAACAGGAAGTGACCACCAACAGCAGGGGTTCCTTCACAGACACTTGAAGAGGGGGGAAAAGAAACCAGTTGGCTCCATGACGAGTTGTTTATGTAACTGGGAGGATACGTGGCCTTTTGGCCAGAACTAAATTATTGAGGGGAAGGAAGAAGAGGGAGTGGCTCACTCGTTCTGCAAACCTCCAGGGATGGAGAGAATGCCAGAGGGGGACGGCAGCCTCCCCGCCCTTCATGTTCTCACTCCGCGTCTTTCTCCTGACTATATACTTGGACATTCTGCATGTCATTATCCCTGACTTAAAGCTTTAGTGCGTAACTTTTTGATATGAATGAACGTCCGTTACATTGAAGCCATAGCCAAATCAGTTGCTACAAAGCTAATTAAGACTATCAGCTCCGCACAACTCTCTCTGTATTTCTCAGTATGACTATGTTCAGAAGATTGTGGCGTCTGGCGACTTTCCCACGCAGAAGCTCGAGTTAAGATAATTACCTCTTCTGAAGAGTCCAACATGTATTTTTAATCGTCCGTGTCCTCTTTTGCTACTAGCAACTGAGTGGAGGAGGGGTGGGGGGCGGTGCGCGATCACGGAAGGCTACATCATGTGGACGCGCCGACAGTGTTGTTGTCATTATTACTTAGAATTCCTCATGGGGGCGACAGAAACTATGCACTATAGCTTTAAAACTTGGACATTTTGCATGTCATACAAGTACGCAAGTGCGGCAGTGCAGTTGTTCTGAGGTCTCTTTGAACCATACTGTATCTGCATAAAGTGCTTTCCACACATTGCCAGGAGCCAAAGCTGAATCGAATACCTGAATACAGAATCCTGCACCATAAAGAATCTGTAGCCTACATTCGTAGCTACAGCCTGCGGCCTTATTTCACTATACATGTATTTATGTAACCAATTACATTAAAAAGAATAGTTCAAGATTTTGGGCAATTTGCTTTCTTGCTGAGAATTAGTTTAAAATATCAATAATGCCACTTTTACATCTATATGAAGCCACAGCCAAAAGCTGAATAGCTTAGTAACGTGCAAGACTGGAAACAGGAGGAAACAGCTAGCCTGGCTCTTTCTAAAAGATGAAAAAAAAAAACACCTACTTAACCCTCTAAAGCTCACTAATGGACATGTTATATCTTGTTTGTTTATTTGTCACTAGTATCTGCTTATTAGTCAGATTTGAAGGTGCTGATACCACTGATAACAGACATGTGAGTGTATCAATCGTCTCTCCTTACTCTTGGCAAAAAAAAGCAAATTTCCCATAATGTTCAATTATTCCTTTATTTAGAAATGCGAAATGGAAAGAGCATTAAACATTATATCTAATATTTGGATCCAGTTGGTTGCAAACTCTTTGTGTCCACGTACAGTAGTAGGTGAGTCTTTCACATGAATAAGTTGTTGGACTACTTTGGGTAAACAGCCTACAGTGGCACACAGATTTGCAAGACAGTTTACGTACCATTTTTCTCTTCGTGCAGAGGAAGGCATGACACTCCAGAGTCTCATTGTGTTGGCTCTGGACGATGTAGGCAAACACTTTGTCATGCATCTTGTCCGCCGTGCAATATGATATTCTAAGAGAGAAAAAACAGACAGACAGCGCACGCTTTAATAAAAACTCAAAGACTTTATAGAGCCATCATACATCAAGTGGGTCCATCGTGCAACTTCATCTGCACTAAGCCCATAAGCTAGTCCAGCAATCTGATTCAAATTGTTCAATCTAGCATTTCTCTGAACTGTTATAGAAAAAAAAAAAAAATCCCTGCCATTCTTGAAGCCAGCTGCACTCGCAATCTCACTGCTCTGCACATGATCAAATACGCACCCGATCTGGCTGCAGGTACAGAGGTGAACAATGCCATGTATTTGAACTGAACAGTGCAGTGGACGTCTGTGCTATTTCGCCAGACGGATGCCGTTCCTTTCCGCTTCTTAAAAGTTACTACATCACACTCCCACTGTGTCCACTTGCTTAACAACCACGACACACGGTTTTAAATTACAGCTTTTAGATTGGGTCTGGCCCCTGTAAGGTAGATGAAAAGACATACAGAGGTGATTATTCCCATTGTGCTCGAGTGTAAGAGGTCATCTACTGCACTAAGAATTGTCTGTGTCGCATGTGAGAGAGGTATCAGTCTTGCTTGTCAGTCTCAGGTGCAGAGTAGGGATTTAAATTAAGCTGTAATGCTCCACAACTAGCTTTTCTCCACCATTTGATCATCATGTTATTACCCCAATACCAAAGTGACGGGTACACTGGCCAGTTGGGGAGGGAGACCCAAAACGATGGAGGAAGGCTATAATGAATGGCTGCCATCTGTCCTTCCTTTCCCCTTCGGGCATCAGCACTGTGCTCAAACTTCACTCGGTTAACTAATGAATGACTAAGGAATATACAGATGTGGATATAATAAATAAAAATAAATAAAAGCGAGGGAGGAAAAGTTTGGAAAGGTTTAAGAATCACAGCTGCAGTCTGCACAACATAACCGAGATTTACAGGCAAATGTTTGGGAGAGAGGGCGTCAGGGAAATTGGGTGTCTAGGCAAATCCATTTCTTTTATTGGTCGTCCATCTTCTTAGCAGATGTTCGAGCAGGGGAGCTCCAATAGGGTGTGAGATTCAACCAGCTGCTTTATGTCCTCACACCATCCTGAGGTCACAGCTGGATTCACTTCACGCAGTCAGCCTTTTAATTGCTTTCATATTTACCTCATATTCTTCAAACTAGAGAATCCATTATCAGTGCAGCATTTTACTGGAGAGCATTGCAAAAATGTGTGTGTGTGTGTGTGTGTGTGTGTGTGTGTGGGGTGTATGCATTTGGGTATTTTTGCACACAAACTACAAGACAAGCTGCTGTAAACTTCTCTGAAATTTGTGATGAAGACGTCATTTGTGGAGCTGAAACGATTAGTTCAGAGGTTTTCAAACTGGGATGCTTGGACCCCCGTGGGAGGCGCAGGAGAGTTAAGAACGGGAGCACAGAGGGAGAAACACAAAGACACTGCCCGAGGTGAAAGATATGTGCCTGTCAGTGTTATAAAAACAATAGGAAGTTTGGCCCTCATATGGCCCATTTACCAACAGGGTCTGCAGCAGCAAGGGCCGTGACACATAGCTCATGGAGGCAATTAAGGTACTTAAGCGACTTCTTCCTAGTCAAATCTGGACACATACTTCAAGATTCCGTGCAACTTACACTTCTTGAGGATATTAGCGCCAATATGTGGTGATATAGTGTATACGATATATCACAAATAAACATTAAAAAAAAAAATTTAGAAAAGAAACTCCAGAACACACACTGAATTTCTATAGTTAATCGCGATTAATCACGTTTTATCACATGATTAAAATTCTATTATTTTGCATTTCAGAACAGTTTTTAAGAACATATTAACAATGGAAAGCCATTCTTACCAGTGTATATTGATTGGGAGTCAAATAAATGCAAAGAAAGTGACTTTATGAACTTGATTTTAAGATTTGTATTTGTTGATTATACATTTAATCTAGTCACACATTTGAATTTAACAACTTTGACCACGAGGGTGTAAATTACCAGTTTCATTGAACGCACCGTCTGTGTTTTTCCGACAACAGCAACTGCAGATTGTTACATCCCGGTGTCTGAATCCTCTACAGTGAAATACAGATACACTGTACACCGTTTAGCGTTAGCTGTCAGCATTGTAACCGTGTTTAATCCAGCTACTAGCTAGCGGTAGGCTAACGTTAGCTGCTGTCGAGTGTAGTATTAACTAGCGTCATGTGCAGCAATGTTTCTGTTGCCTGTAACGTCTGTTTCAGAGCATCAGAGAGAAGTGCAGACATATCAGTGGCACCAGAATGAGGCACCAGAATGAGGCACCGAAATCAGCGTTGCTATTCCTGCAGTAGCAGGATGTGTTACGAGGAAGTACGGCAAAATAGTAGCCTGTTAGGCACGACGCAAAGCCGAGTGAAGTGAAAATAAATTAATAAATGGCGGCATACGATTAAAAAAAATTAACGCATTATGCTCAGCCCTTAATCGCATCGCGAATGTCAGCATTAACGCGTTAATGCTGACAGCCTTAGTTTTTTTTGTATCAAAGTCATTCAGCGATAGTTGTCTGAATATCCATGGGCACATTGCAAACAGGAACTGATGATAGCTAACATTTTAAAGACAAACGAGGAATCTAAACAATAATCGTTAGGCGGTCAGTGAATCAAAACTGATGTTGACATTGTCTGTTTGATTTCAGTGTGACTGGATGCACTTGAAGCTCAAAGCAACCTACACACCTTATTAACTTAAATGTATAGACTTTTGTGTGCAATGTTCCTCAGGTTAATAAAAAAAAACAAAAAAAAACAGCCCATGTAGAGCCCTGATTTAAATATAGATAAGTTATGTATGCCTGAGAAATGAAATCCATCCCGATTACTCTAAGCTGCACAGCCACGAAGCAGTTGTTTAATGACAAGTGATGCAAAATTGAGCGGGTGGGAGGAATGAAACGAATGTTCTCTAAAATAGAACAACATCCCAAAGGTGACACAGGAAAGCCAGAAACATGGTCAGTACTTGTCAAACTGTTGTCAAAATGCCAACAATTAAGATTTGTCCACAACCTGCCAGATTTCAGGATAAATTATTCAACATAAAATCCCACTCCCAACTCTCCTTAATATGTAGACTCATAAATGTGGAATTTTAGAAAAGTGATTCAAGCTTGGCTCATAAGCATGTGCAGGCTGTGGCAGGCAAGAGAGATCTGTAGGCATTTAGAGAGAGAGAGAGAGAGGTGTGTGTGTGTGTGTGTGTGTGTGTGTGTGTGTGTGTGTGTGTGTGTGTGTGAGTGAGTGAGAAAAAGGAGTCATCAGTGAAAGATAAGCATGTGCAGGCTGTGGTAGGCAAGAGAGATCTGTAGGCATTGAGAGAGAGAGAGAGAGAGAGAGAGAGAGAGAGAGAGAGAGAGAGAGAGAGAGAGAGAGACACACAGACAGACAGACAGCTGTTGTAATGCTCCCAAGAGAGTTGAGATTGATGCGACATACTACTGATGGACTGAGTACTCTCTTCTTTCTCACACACACAGAAACACTTTACACTGCCTCGGAGTACCACACCTGCTCTTACACATCCATCCAGTGATGGATGAGAGCAAAAAAAACAACAACATATTTTTGTTTTATTGTAGGTGATAAGGACAAGCTTAGGATGGGGAAGTATTTCATAACTGGGGCCACCCGACTGAGTCAGGGACACCGAGTGTGTAATAATCAAAACAGTTAGAAGGACTGACCTGTATATGGAGAGGTTTTCTATCAGCTGGTTGGAGGCACTGTCATAAAGGATGATTCCTCGTGGGGAGACCGTTAATGTGACTTTCTGTAGTTTTTTTCCACTGGCTTTGGCCTGGAAGGAAGGGGAGAAATAGAAAAAAGGGTGGAGAGAGGCCACAAGGAGAAAAAAGGACAGTGTGTGAGTAAGACAGAGAGAAAAATCAATCTAGCCAAGTGTTAACCTTGCATTTATGTAAATGCTGCTAATTTTTGATCAGACCAGCCAATCAAGTTTTCATGGAATCCAGACGGTAGGACAAAAGATGCCAGGCAATCAAAAGATATGTTAAATCATTGGAGACCTTCAAATCAAAAATTGCAGAGCTGCTGGTCTGATTAACAGTAGAACAATATGTATATGCAATAAGCCAAGCAAAAACGTTGTCCAAACAAACACACAAACAACTTTGAATAAAGATTCTTAAGAAAAATAAAGTTTGTGTGCGAGTGAGAAAGAGACATTCAATCCAAAATAAATCACATATTTTCCCAACTATGGCCTGACAAAATATTACTTTACACCAACTGTTGCACAATATATGACAAGTTAAAATATATATCCCATTAAGCAGCCTAGCCTTTTCAGAGGCACAACAAGGGCAGCCAACAGATTAGGCCCATCAGAGCCTCTGCCTTCCTCTCCATCACTGTGTCATCAGGAGTCCCACCATTCTGCCGCCGCTAACTTCATTATCCGCCGAGCTGCCAGGTCCAATAACATTAAGTCTTTTCTACCATGATAAAGCTGGCTGAGCCATATACTGAGCAACAGTGTCCAAACTAATTGCATCCTACTCTAAATGTCAGCCTGGGTCTAGTGGGGGAAGGGAAATGGAGAACGGGGAAGGGGAATGGAGAACCGGGGGGTGGAAGGCAGCCAACCAGTCACTTTTCACCGAGGTGTCATTCAGGTCATAAACAGGAGAAAACTACCGAATGACTGATTTTCAAGGGGTGGAGGTAGTGATGTGGGAAAGATATACATGTGCTTGAGAGAAACTCATTTTCTTGGAATAGGTTTCTGAATAAGAGTGCACTGACATTAAATTTTAGGGTGCCCTATCTTTAAGCTATACCAGTTTTGTGTGTGTCTTGCCTGCTGCAAGCGTGTAGGTGTGTGTTGTCTCTCACCGTGGCCACTATCCTCTTGACAGCAGCCGCAGACAGCTCCTCTCCTTTGGGCTGCTCAACCATTGTGACCCCCAGGTACTTGAGCTGGAACACCATGCCCTCCAGAAGGGTCTCCCTCGTGTCTGTCCAGTTCTCTGGAAGCTCTGCAGATGACAGACATGCATCAGTGACACTTCTGCTCTTTAAACAACCCTGCTGCTTGTACTGAGGACTCTGGGAATTCTGGGGCTAGAAGAAGTGTTGAGCTATAGTCACTGCTGGTACCGCAGTTCAGAATTGTGAGGTGAACGTTTTTCACAGCGGTTTTCACAGCGGTTTTACAGCTTGTGACCTGGTTAGGTGAAGAGATCCAGGTCCACTCAAAATCTAGAAAAGAAATCTGTCATCTGTGATGGGATTTGGAATAAACACAGATTTGAACTAGGTGTCAAATACAGGTGATAAAACTGGTCCCTTTGACTGTTTGCCAGAACTAATTTACAATCCTGCCAACTACTGCTGTGAAGTCATTCTTAAAATATATCCTCGAGCCTACATACAATTTTGAGGCTGTGGTTTTGATTTTTTAATCATTGATGCTTGAGCTGCTCAAGGCAATGTACTTCTCTTCATATTATATAAATATGAAGGTATCTGGGGGTGCCTGGTCACTACACCACAGAGAGGGTGCAGTGAAAGAAAAAAATAACTGGCCTGCCTTCCAAATAACACCAAATCATTAGGACCAATGTTGGAATTATGCTGACAGTCAACACTAGATCTTCAACATTCAGCAGCTTTCAAATTGACCAACCATGAGTTAATTAGGAACCAGCTGCATTAACAGTTTTCTTATACAGCCAAAGTGGAAACAGCATTTCAGAGAGGTTCACACAAGTAGACAACAATCAAATTGCTTCTTCAGTATTCAGCCATTTGCTCCGACAATAAACATGCCGACTTCAACTTGAAGCTTAGAAAAAGTTTATGGACTTGCCATTATAATGTGCAGCAGTGAGTGGGGGAAGAGAGATCCATTCGTCTCATCCTTGTCTAAAAAAGGTCCCTAAAACACAATCAACCACATTATGCCCATCTCTCCTGGGTGGTCTTTATGTCACCCAGTATCTTCAGGGTGATCTAAATAGAATCCTGTCGTCTCTGTCACTGTGTTTTTCTCCAAGGAGATGTGCAGCCAGCTATAAATGGTAAAAAGGGTCCTGCTCATGTACTGTATAATACTGTCATTGGTTGGGCTAACTCAAAAAATGCTTTTTAGGGAGAATAAGTGTTCACTGAATGAATAGTTTTGGCCTTCTGTCATCTGTAAACTTACACTACTCCCTTAATTGATAGACAGAAAATGACTGGTATTTTGAATGCATTTGTACTTTATAAAACACTATCGCTTGGCCTAAGAACCCATATCGTTCAAGGAACCGCTTGGAAACTTTGGCAGAGCCTAACCTATAATATTCCTTCCTTCGCCAGCCAAACCAAGCCAACTGTGAGTCGTGAGACGGAGAAGGGTTTATAATTGTCTAAATGCAGCTCAAACCAAACCCATACTAAAGTAATGGGTGAGTCTGAAGTGAACACCCACTCTAAGGTCAAGGTCTTTGAGCTACTAAGTGTGGGGAACACATAAGGCTGTCGTCCTCTGCTGATTCCGTGGTTACATTAGTGCCTTACCGTAATGTAACCTGTGGCAAAGAATCATTAGCTTCTACTCAAGACCTAAATCAAGTTACCAAGTGGACTATGAGTGTCCATTACGAGCAGTAGCCACTTAGGACATTTGCAGGCAGTTACACAAATATGATGGGGATAATGCAGGCTCAACCTCAGCCAGCAAGATATTTCTAACCTTTAGTGCTAGCTTGTGTTTATAAAGGCAACAGTGAACCTCAGTCCAGAGATTTTCAGTGTTTACAAATGGTAGCATTGCTGACAGGTCTGCTACTGTACACTGAATTTCAACAATCTGTGAGAAGTGCACTGAAGATGCTCTGAGTGATTCAAGCTTTAGGAAAGAGGTCATTCGCATTACACATGCTGCAGCTGCAGGCCTGTGCTGGTCCAGCGGAGATATCACAAGCAAGATTCTGTACTTCAGACTTCAACTAGGAATGACCAGCAGTTTACCCTGACTGCAGTCTTAGGAATCCCCCATCCCAAGATATACTGAGGAAGCTACAGTAAGACAAGACAATGCAGATGATGCTGAGTTCTTCAGCTTGGAAATACGAGTAGATTCATATTCTGCAAAGGTTTTAAAAAATTGCAATTTTAGTGAGCAATGAAACAATAGCTTTCTTCAAAAACTAACACAATGGCAGTTCAAATGAGCAACTCATAAACAAGAGCTATTTTTAGACTGGTGCATACCCAGAGAGCCGCTTTGTATGGAATAATAATCCATTTTCATACTGGTCACATTTGCATTCACACAACCAACCCCCCAGCCAACACCAGCGACGACACCCGCCCCCCCCCCCATGGCAGCTTTCCGCAGCTGCGGTGCTGATTAGAGCAAACTTCAAAGGCTTCTTGGCTACGCTGGAGCGGTGGCTGGTCAGTGAGCGCTGCTAGCCTGGCTGACACGGCCTGTAAATAAACCAAAGGGCAGGCAAGGGAGCACTGAGGTTTGCTGAGTGGACCGATGGAGGATTGGGGAGGCAGGTACAGGGCAGCAACTGCATCAGTGAGTGTAAAAGACATGTGAGCGAGTGTTTAGCCAATTATCTTCAAAGTATAATGTGGATAATGAACCAGTGGGGCTCATTCGGACGTGCTCTGGTTCCTGCTCTGCAAGTCTTCACAGGGCCAGGTGCCTGAACTGAAATCCTCTGGAAAACTCCCTTTAAACACACAAACCATTACATAAATATTAATCATTAACTCATGCCAGACGAGAGAAATATCTGTTATGGAACAAGACTCTGGTTGACCACCAAATGACAGGCGATTGAAAAATAAGAATGTACCACTCCCAGTATCTGTCAACCTTGGATTAAGTCTTAGATCAGAATAATCTCATCTGGGAAAAACTAGTCTAAATTAAGAATTTGTTACATCAAAGCCCTCAAACAAAACAGTGACAATCGCCTTTGCTCTGTTGAAAAATAAAAAACAAACAAAAAAACTGGGGCCAAAAAGAAAACCCACCCTAAAACCCACCATAAACACACCATATACAAGTTTTTCAAGTAAGCTTGGAAATAATAACTTTTGTAAGATAAAAGTTGGTTGGTTTAATTTTCGTTGCTGCCAAATTAGTTTGTCTAACGGTCAGGTTAAGGTTTGTTTTTTTAAGTCTGCACCGTACACAGCACTCAAGGAAAATGGGAGAAATCTCAGATGGGAAAATGTTGTTTCATGTATTGTTAACCACTCTTAACATGAGAAATGATATCCGTGTCCAAGGGAACTGGTCAGCAACCTTCAGGAAGTCTCCGAAGTTATTTTCCTTCCCGTGTGTTTATGAAAGAAATTGTTTTTGGATAGCTAGTTTTAACTGCCCACAATTACACATCGACTACGTTTACATGCACACAATATTCTGGTTTTTGACCTTATTCCAAAAAAGACAATATTCTGACTAAGCTGTTTATGACCTTCATCAAATTCTGAATATTGTCATATTCGGAATAATAGTGGAATATGAGTGTGCGTGTAAACGTAGTCATTGTGTAGTTTGTGATGTGATAAGTGTTAGTGTAGCAGTGTGCCACACTCATAACCATTGACAAAAGACCCAATGGCAGCCGCGAAACCAGCCTGTGTGAATGTCCACTCTGCCAGTTAGACGAAAACCCGCTCCCATCCCGTCTGTCTCCTGCCTCAGACAAGTCTCAACACTCCGCTGGCAGTGCTCGGCCAAGAGAAGAGGAGCGGAACAAAGACAATACACGCAGCCATTCCCTCACTCTGCAGTTCACCTCATCTGAACTGTAGTGCACAAACCTTTAGAGTCTCTATATCACACTGTCAACTGAGCACAGGTGTAAAGAGCAGACATGTTTAATACACAAACATCTTACCTCTGGATCAAATGTTTCTCTAAATGAGTGGAATAGAGGTCATTAAAGCAATTAAGGGTTTTGTTGTGGAAAAATGGGTCTGATGGCATATTAGACTGCGTGAGAATGTCAAAGCCAACAGCGAGGAAATGAAGCAGGCAATTTTGACAAGGGAGGATCAGAAAGGATCACCATCGCTCTCCCTGTCAACAGCCAGCAAAAGTGACAGTTATGAAGAGAGAAAAGCCATCTTGGCCTTGCCTCGGCTTTAAGAAGGGAATTCGACAGACAGACAGACAGAAGGGGGGAGGGAGGGAGACAAGACATGCAGAGTCATTGGGACATTCATAAATGAAGAACAAGCAGATAAAAGAGGAAACGAAGTGAGGTAGGCTAATCATGAAATAAAGTTGAATCACCGTGGAAACCGCATGAGCGCTCTTCCACGCTATGTGTGTGATGCAGGCTAAATGATGTAGTTAAGAGTCTGGGGCTGGCAAAGATGGAGATGTGGATGCCGCGATACAGGCATAAAAACACAAATCACCACGGTGCCATCCTGACAACTTAAGTCGTTTTATCACTGCGATCAAGCTTGCTTCCAGCCAACTGCTCGAAAGTGGATGGACATGCTTCTCTAAATACAAGCCATAAAAATCAGCCATAGGAACAAATTGGGGAAGATTGTTAAAACATGTGGAAAAATCATTGGTAGGCAACAGGTAGACCTGTACCAGCTATATCTGACCAGATTGGCACAGAAGGCAGACAAGGTTTGTATGGATACAACCCATCCACTTTCAGAGGAGTTCAAGCCGCTCCCTTCTGGTCGTAGATATAGATATCCTAACGTTAGAACCAACCGAGCCAAAAACTCATTCATTCCCATGGCAATAACCCAATTAAATAAGATGTAGGGAGGGGTATGACTGAAGGAATAGATGTGAAGTAGGCTAATGTGCAGTAATTTTATTTTATTTATTTATTTATGATATTGTGCAATATACTCCTTTTACTGTATTCCATTTATTGATCTGTGTAGGTTATGTGTTAGATAAACAGCGCTGTAGATGTCTGGTTCAGTGTTTGTGTCGTTGATTATGTGTCAATATGCCTGTACTGTACAACAAATTGCCTTTTGGGGACATTCAAGTTTTCTAAGTCTAAGCAATGACTGAGGACAGAGAAGAATTAAGGATGGAAATGCCAACTCTTCCTCGCAGTCAGTGACGAGCATGTGATATAAGTTTGGCGCGACTGAGTCAGACCTACGCAGTGATTAACTATCACGTCCAACAGTAGGAGTTGATGTTCTAGCGGTATCTGGAAAAATCCTTTAACATCCTTGTTATTGACATCATTCTACGAGTGATACCAGATTATGTACATGAGTAAGCCACCGCAGTGCTGAAACACTAGGTGACAGCAGTTATATATTTAACAGTCTCTCGTGAATGATTATTTTGGGATTCTAGGGAAGGGGAGGAGGGGACTAGCGGCAGCATGGCCCAGCTTGGTTTAACATACAAACAAAAATTAAGACTTTCAGGTCAACAGTCAAAGCCCCACCACCCCTCCACAGCTCCAGCAGGCTCCACGAGTCGAGCCTGCTGCATCAACAATTTCCCCTTTGTCGAGGTTTGAAGGGAGCTTCTGAGCATTGAGAGCTCTCAGGCGTGGTGTCGCATTGGTGTCAGTGAATGAGAGAGGAGAGAATCCCATGCAGCGCATTCATCAGAGCCCTCTGGATCCCAAACTGTGAATGACTGTGTCTGGCTGGACACACTCGTGCCCACCAGCATACCTGCATGCCGTCTCCTGAACAAGATTAGAATTGAACAAATCTCCACTGTGGCTTCTGCTGTGTTAAAACACATTTGCACAGGGAAACGAGCACCGAAACAGGGCGTTTGCCTGTTTCGGTGCTTGTTGTTGTTGCTTTGGTTGGAGATGTCAGGGTTTTTTCCTGCATAGAGGAATTTCTGGCACCCCCCCGACGAGGCTCATCCAGCCCCGGAGGAAAATCACCAGCACCAAAACGATAAAAACTGAGAATAAAAATAGTGATTCAAATCCTCTCTAAATGTGTTTAAGAGCAATTTACCAAACAACCGTTAAGCAAGCAGAATATAAACTTGAATAGGAGCGCTAATCTCAGTTATATCTCCAGAGTCTGTCTGTGTAAGACAGATTGATTTAAATATTATTTTTTTTAACCAGTTTTGTTAATTGGGTTTTCATTTACTCAAGCATAATACATTTGTTTATCAAATTGGCAGAAATAACAAGGAAAATGCTTTTCTGTCAAATAAGGTAACACAGACTCATTGCCTTTACTGTACGCGGACTGATCATGCTTACTGTTGTGTGTAGTCTAAAAAAACCGTGATCCATATTTTTCCCCGAATCGTGCAGGCCTACTCCAGAGATGCTTTGGGTGTCCATGCGTAAAGCCTTGTGCAACTCTCAACCCAAGCAGATTGGAATGGGAGGGAACCATCTGATGTAAAAGATATGCTTGTCATGTTTGGTTGCAAACAGCAGACCAACAATCTCTGAAAGTCTTAAGAATTTGCCAAACAGGCACTGTAATATTCAAATTAGCTCATGTATCTTCAGCTATTTAAGGCCTCAGCTGACCTAGGTCAGCAGTGAGATGACCTCCTCTAAATCGCACAGCGACAAGACACGAGTGCAAAAAAAGACCTATTCCAGCATTATTAGATTCCAATCAGGACACTTTAATTTAGAAACTGCCGACTCAGATGAGGAAAGACGCCTGCAGGGATACACAGAGACACAGCACAAAGTTTGTTGAGAGAGAGCCTTGGGCAACTTCTTACTATGCCACAGAAAAGTTAAGTACTACATTGCTTTTGCAGACTATTTTCTGTGGTCAAGTCTCACGTAACCATGGTATGGGGGTAACTGTATGTTACATTATGTCCTGTTCAGGCTGTTGATGTCAGTGCAGGTCAGAGATGAGCACCATCCTCACCACTTCTTAAAAAGACAGACAGCCATTACAGGAAAAGGCTGAGATGGTCTCTCTCTTCTTAACAATGCTCTGAGTGTTAGTCAAAGGGAAAAAGTGTGTTACACATGGGGCCATTGTCACTATCCGTCCCTGCATGGTACAAAGACTGATCCAGTACTATTGCTCCCGCTCTTAACTGCAGCTTCTGTGGGAAGGATACAGGAAATGTTTTACATATTATCGGAAACCCAGGTCAAAACCTCTCTGCGTGACATACACACATACACCAACAGCATTAAATACAAAAGGACCACATAGTAGGGCTGCATGATATGAGGAAAATATCGCGATAACGATATTACTTGCGATTAATAAACAGATATTAAAGTGTGCTCCGCTCTGCATTTCTGCTGCTTCCAGTATTCTCAAAGCAAATAATGTCCAACATTGTTTTATTGAACATTGAATTGAATAAAAAGCACCACTAGAAAAAGAATGACAGTTACATTAAAAAGTGCAGTTTGTGGGTGCCCTAGTGGTAGAGTGAGCGCCCATATATAGATGCTCAGTCCTCGACGCAGAGGTCGCGGGTCTAAGCTGTCACAATAAAGGCCTAAATGGCAAAAAATTATCTTAGAAAGTCTTTAGTTTGCTACTAGGCATTGGGCCGGTTACCGGTTTCAAGGTATACCACGGTTTGAAAAAGTCACAGTTTTAAAACCACTAACATTTTCTGTTATACTGTTCCTAAGGTATGAGCTGTTTTTTTTTAGGAGTCTTCAAGGACAGGAAATGCATTTTAGAAATCACACTCCCTGCCAGTGTGCAGTGTGTTTAAAATTTGACCCAGACATTTCAAAAAATAAAACCTTTTAAAAACTGCAATTCCAATACCGCAATACCGTGATATTTTTGCTGAAGGTTATCATATCTCGTCAGAATCGCATACCGGCCCATGCCTATATGCTACGGACTTTTTCTTTCAACTAACACAAAAAAAAATCTCTAAGTGTCTTTTGTGATATGTCCCTGCCTTTCGCGATGTGTATATTGGGCCAGCTGATATTGCGATGACGGTAAAAAAACAAACAAAACAAAAAAACGATATATTGTGCAGCCCTACCACAGAGACATACGTAAACTACAGGCCAGTTCGCTAAAGAAGCAATCGATACAAAGTAAGTACAATTAAAAGTCAGTGGGGATCCTTTATGACCAGCAGCCTGTGACCTCTTTTCTCACTGTCTTTGGGCACTGGGGTGCTCCTCTAATTTCATCTTCTACAACAGCAGGTTTATGGTATGTTGTAGCATTTCAAATAACACAAAAGGAAGTGTTGCATGACTGTGTATCCGTATTTAATTTGATGACCACACAAAACAATTCCAGTTGGATGAAGCAAAGGATTTGCAGAGGATAAAAATCGTATAGTCATGGTTTAAGTCACAACATGAGACACGTGTCCTGCAGTATTGGCTAAATCCACTCAAAGAAGGAAATGTGAGGTGAGGGAGGGGGGGGGGGGGGGGGGGAAATGAGTGGTCATGCCAGTCAGGGATTACAGCTGATGAGCTGAGGCCAGAATGTACTCTCAACAAGAAGCAGGGTAATGAAATTGATCCTTAAAGCACGCTAGCCAGGAGGAGCTAGTTACTATTGCAACTCAAATGATGACAAATAAGGATGCAACTGGGCCGGTTTCATCTTAAAGTCTGTGACCGTGAGCAACATACTTGCACATAATATTCAAATGTAAACTGGGGAATGGGGTTTATATACAGTTTATTAATGTCCAAAATGTGATTGACTCGAAAAGAACAAAATACAGACAGAACACCAACACTGTCAGCAACATGATGCACCACACCAGTATACAAGCATGACCAACGGACAAAAAAAAACGTGATGATTATGATCAGGCGGTGTGATCAGAGCTGATAGTGAGCCCACTAGAGTTCTAGACATAGTGACACACAAAGCAGAGACCTGCAGCAACAGAATGGGACCCTACCTTAAACTGAATGGAATTTGGACCCGGCCCCACTCGGGTCCTGGTAGGACACACGAGGACCGCCCCACCAAACCAGTACAATAAAAACCGCGTGGAAAATAAATAAACCATTCCTTTGCTTTAACCGTTTGATTCTTTGTTTGGTCACATGTTGCCACAAGGGCTGATGAGTATCCTTGTTGAACCAGTTTGACACCCAAGACCACAGATTTGTGTAATGCGTCCCTGAGATTTTGGAGGTGGGCATGTCAGCTCCTCTGCAAATCTCTTCTCTGCATCTTTACTCCAATATTATGATGTGCTTCTTTGCAAGAGAAATATTTCAACTTGTAATGTTGGCCGCGGTGGCAGACATACAGGTGGAGGGGAGAGACACAGGCCAATGAGCAGTAAAGGAATCTTCCATTCATTAAAAAAAAAAAAAAAATCCCCTCTGCATTCCTAGGGATTTCACATAGGCCTACAAGATGAACTGCGAGTAAAGGGTGTGTCATGTGAGGTTTATTTCACTACCACTGGCAGAACGCAACAGGGATTTTTGAAGGTTTTGGTGGTAAAAAAAAAAAAAAGAGCAAGTCTTACCTGAATTACAAGTCAGGGGAGGGAAAGCTTCAACTACTTTGAGTTTCATTCATGTCTATTGAGCAAACACCCAAAAAGGCATCCATAAACCTCCATAGTTGACTGACAAGTTAGAGAAAAATAAGGAATTACTGCTGGGGTTGCTCAACAATGTCTTGCTTAAGCTTTAGGAGCTGTAGAGCCATGGCTTTATCATGCCTGCAATAGTAACTTGTATTATTAACTCCCTTGCTCAGAACAGGTTAAAAAAGGAAGTGGTTGCAATTGCTGGGGATTCTGAATGACCAACGTCGTAACTGCTAAATATGGATTTGTGGGCTTTCCCCTTGCTGTAAAAGTCTTATGTGGCGTTTATTTAGTCACCAAAATGTCCTACTGACAATGAAGCTACAGCTAAAGAACTGTGGACTAGCACACTGACCATATGTTTACACATATGGCTAAAGGAGATTAAATCAATTATTTCTTACCAGGAAGGTGAACTGACCAGACTTCCCTTCTGGCGTCAGTCTTTCAAAGTAGGGCGTACTGTGAAAAAGTGGGGCAAATAAGAGATTTTCTGTCTATTTCCTTGACTCATAGTGGGGACTCGGTTTTCTTATTTTGTGTCTGCCATAAATGTGTTTATTTAATTATGAGAAGTCCTTTACAGTTTACACAGAAAGGGATATAGTGTTCTCTGAAATAATAACACATGGGAATAGATGAACAGGTTTTCTAATCACAGGCAACTGAATGCAATAATCGCACAGTGAATAACCGATGAAAATAGATTGCCTCACAAATTCATCATACCGCTCAACTTAGCCTGTGCCAGTTACTGGTGTAATGATAACAATTATGATGTTTAAAGTTTCCTATTTTTCCTGCTGTTTCAGCTGAAACAAGAGAAAGTCAAACATCCATGTCTCCGCAGGATGAAAAATTGTCCTCAACAGTGACAAAGCATGATTGTGCAGTCCTATCCACACATATTCACATGTGACTTCATCATCGGTGACTCTACACACAGAAGCTTAGAGATACAGAAGATCTAACAGAGCTATAAATCAGTAAGGCCTTTACAACTCCATAAAGGAATCTTGCAGCAATCTCCATTACAGCCCTACCTTTAGGTGACTTTGTGCATGGGGACGGAGCACTGACTGGCCAGAGCGGGGCCAGAGGTGCAGGGGGACTGGCCAGTGCAGACCACACACTAGGTGCATCTCATTTTCCTTAAATTGGATCCCAGGCTCCTCCACTTGCGTCCCTTCCCCACGTCTTAGTCCGTCCCACTCAGGAAGCATGGGAGAGACGGAATCATGGGAGGAGAGAGGCAAAGAGGAAATGTGTTTTAGAGGGATAAGACGTCCTTTCCTCTGAAGCGTCATGTTAATTGGTTAGCTGTATGGGTGGAGTTAGCAGCGGCTTTCAGCTGCACTGCTTCCAGGAAGGCTGCTCTCGCGTATCCTCGCTCATAGCTCCTCGGAAAAAATCCCTCCTTGGGGCAGGAATAAGAGTTTTGAGACTGCCTTCACGAAGCAGGGACAGAACAACTTCTGGTTCAACCGAGGAGCTATCACATATGGGAAGTGAGATGCACCCATTGTCTGTTCCACAAAAAGTTCCTTAAGGTAATTACAGGTCTACTGTGTCTGTCATTACCATTATGTCATTTAAATTCTAGCTACAGATCGTATCATTTAACACCAACTTATGTCAATGCATTGATGCTATTTGTTCATTTTGTGAATAATGTACCCAATGCAAATTAGTCAACAGCTACACAAAGAGCCATCTCCGGTGTCAGCATCATCGACACTGGCTCACACATCTAGGTGTTATAATGATGCAGTCCACATGGTTTAACATCATACACACTCCCCATTAGCCATCTGCATGGGTCGACTGACATCCTGATATGTAGTTGCTTCAATATTGACAACCCCACAAAAGACAGCTACTTGACCGCCAGACCCGTGGGAGGGAACCGTCTCTCTTCAATGTAGACAGAGATTTTCTGCCTCCCACACTTTTTCATTTAACACAAAGAAAAAATAACAGGGCCTTCATGACCTAAAAAGATGGTTGATGTTTCATACCATTTCCACCCATTTAACTATTCAGATGTAATGGGAGGGCAGTGCAGAAAAAAAACAAAAAACATTTTGTCAGCTCAGCAGACTGCCAAAAAGCAACTGAGCTGTTTAAAACCATGCAGGAAATGGCATGGCTGATTCATTCTTGCATGTGCAGAGGCACAAGACTGCAAAAGGAAGGAAAACAGGGCAACACAGGCGCCTACTCCAAATGTAGACATGCAGTGACTGATCATTAGAGACACGGGCCAGTTCTATGAAAACAATGCTGGAACCTGTTACAACCCAATGCTGACAGTGGGAGAAAAGGAATGCAGTGCTGATAGATGCCAAAGGAGTGAATAGGCTGCTTTGACACGGCCAAGCCTACACACAGGGGGGAGAGACAACTTACTGGAGACAATGTTGCAAAACTTTGCCTCAAATTATGGATCTGTCTAAATCTAGAAATGCAACCCAAGCCAGAAGGCGAATTACTACAATTTGTATTCTGTGGTCTAAAGTACAGTCTCTGGATACATCTCATGCAGAAAACAGGATCCACCTTGGGGCAGAAGCCTACTGACACAAGATGAAACAAGTTACCTTCTTATACACGACTCTGCAGTTCACAGATGCCTACTGAAACGCAGTTAAGCCTATATTTATCTCAACTGACTGAAAAAAAAAAAGGAGGAAGCTGAACCGGTACTTGATCACAGACAAAAAACGGAAGGTCCACTGAATATACAATATGGGTGAAGAAATAATATGATAGATATTGAAATATTGATTCAATATCCATCCGATTATTGTCTGTCTGTCTGTCAACAGAGAGAGTGGAGGATGTTGAGACTATTGCCACAGATTAAATGTGGAGTCATGGCAAAGCTCACCATCGGCCAGGGCTTCCAGCGGTGGGGATAGATCGATCATTAGCCCTCTGTGACCACTGCCTGGTCAGATGTCGAAGGACCATGCTTATTGTGCATCATTCACTCCCCCCCCCCAGAGAGGAGTGGACCAAAACAAAGCATCGATTGCACTGTCTGGCACGTGTGACATCTTGCTGCCAACTGCTCTATTGTCTATTTTAAAAAAAAAAAGAAAAAAAGAGGGGGGCAGGGGGCATTCCCTCTTTGTGTAAGCAAACATAAAAAGGGTCTAGGCAGCTCAGCTTGCATTTGACAGCCATGCTAGCATAGTCCGTGTGATCATGCTCAGCCGCCTGGGTGATGATTGTACATTGGAGGGTACAAAGCAGCAGTAGTTGAAGCCAGTCATATAGAAATACTAAGAAAAACCCTAATGTGGCTTTCCTACAAATAATTAGAATAAGATGTAGTCCCTGCAACCACTCCTTATATAGCCTCACATTTTTTTTCAAATAGTGTATTGCCTAGCAACTGTGCGTTGCTAGGATTGTACAGCCTTGCAAGGCAGACGACCACTCATCTTTTGATGCCTTTTCACTGCCGTGACTCCCCTAATGTTAGCTTCCTCTCTCCACAACAGTCCACCTCACAGTATTTTAGCTCCCCGCTGAGCCTCTGTTGTAATTTCACAGCCGTGTCAGTCAGTCAGTAGGCGGAGTGACGTTGCAGACAGGATTTCACAAACTTTTGTCATGACATTGTCCGGTTTTGGTCAGAGTAAATAAACCCGAGCAACTCATTCGACAGGTTAGCTATATGATATGATATGCGGAGAACAAGTGTGGCAGCCGAACTTGTTTCTCGGTGAGCAAAAGCATCAACAGGAGTCAGTTTACGAGCTGCGGGGCGCAGCTGTCAGTGTGAAATTCAAAAGCATAACAAACATTTCCGACTTTAAATACTCGCTCTAATGTTAAACTATTCGTTTTTCGAGTGGATAGGTCTACCAAATACCCTTACACTGACAGCTATTTCATCCCTGTAGCTAGTTGACGTCCACAGACGAGTTGTAAAGTAACGCTAAGTAAACCTTCGGTTGTAATGATAGCTCCTTGTCGAGAGGGTAACGTTAACGTTAGCTTGGTTTAGCCAAGTTAGCTTCGATTTAGCCAAATTAGCAGCAGCTAACGCCATCATTGTAACGTATTGAACAACTGAATACTCACTTTTATGTCTGCTCGCAGCCCACGACTGTTTGGCGATACTGGGGCTCCGTATAATTGCCCTTCCAGCGGATTTCAAAGCGTCCATATCGTAATCCAAAAGTAGGGCAACAAGCCCGACAAGTGCCTGTTCGTTTGTGTCGAAACACTTCGCTTGGTTTAATACAGTCCTCTCCCGTCCAAACTTTTTTTCAGCTGTTTTTTCCTCCCATCCACACGGTTAGCTTTCAGTCGATGGGTGATTATCATGTTCGTCCCCCTGGGCGGTGTTTTGTATGTAAATGAACCGGATAATGTGCGTGACGCCCGTTTGTGGAATCACGCGAGTGAGGTTGTTGCAGCAGCGGCGCTCGCATCCCGAGCGGGCGGTGCTGCTGTTGCTCTTGTTCCTGTTATTACACGGTGCAGTTTTAATCCCACCCAGTGTCTTTTGTTACAAATAATTTGGTAGTCAAATCACGGGCTGTGGTTAGACCTCTCATGTTTTATTCAGCCACATGGCTTCTTCTTTATTGAGCTTCAAAATTCATCTTCTATTCAGTGGAAATGTCAGGAATGTCATAACAAGAAATAGGTTGGAGGGTGGAACTACTTCAATTCAGTTGACTCTCCTTTTCAGGTTGATATAGCAGCTTAATTCACATCATGCATTATAATAGTAAAAACTAACTTTTATTATTGTGAGTGTTTTCGTTATGGCAACTGCCTAAAGGTAACTGTTTAATGTATGTTTCAAGCAAGCTCTCTGATTTTGTAATATATTATTTCTGATCAATTGCATCCTGTTCCCTCTACTGTCTGTATTGTAATGGCAAAAATTACATTTAAGCAGTGTTCTTTTTAATTCTTATGTTTTCATTAGCACATAGCCTTTTCTCTGCATTATTGAAAGACAGTTTATCCTATTTTATCATGTTGATTCGATCCTGCTTAACTGCTGAGACAGAGAGTCTGGAAGACGAAGCGTAGGCCCTTTGTTTGAACTGATAAACTACAAGGCCACTGTAAACCATCTTCCTTCCCAGATCCGTTCCTCCCTTGTCAGTTACGATGTCCGGGTAATGTGACCCCAGATGTGAAAGTGGGGGACAGGAGATTAGATGAAGCGGTTTTATGACGCTTTCTGCAATTTAGAAAAGTATCTGGCAGGATCTATATCTTCATGTGCGTGTTTGGCTTTAATCTTCTGACCTTATCTTTATGCTGCCTGTGAGAAAATGTAAAGTCCTGTTGCAATTTGATCATGTGTGAATTGTCACTCCCCTTTCCCCCATGTGCATTTAAGCTCAGTGTTCCCTTCACTCATTTGAAGAATCTGTACTCACTGAGCTGTTTGTGCTTTTTGTGAATCTGTTATTCTTCCTATATTTGCAAATATATCTTAATAAAATACAAAACCCTAACTTGGTTTAGTTCTCGTCTAGTCTTATTTGTTTCATTCACTAAACTTTGAAAACTCTCCCCCTGCTGCAGCAGAAACTTACACAACAGTATTCAACCCTAGCCCCCATATTATGCTCTGATAGCCCATAATACAAGTAAACAGCTGCAGGGGAGGAAGGGAAGTCCTTTCTTAGAAAAGACCCACTATATCAGTGAGTCATTGTTCAAAATTAAGAGCCAATGAGTCCCTGCTGAACATCTGGAGGAGAGGGTTCTTCTGATGAAAAAAAAAAAAAATGAACTTAGGGAGATCTAGACTGTAGACTGTACAAATGCCTCATTTCACAGCCCTGTAGAGGAAACCCAGCTGGTTAACCAAGAGCAATTTATGTCACATTGACCTCTTTTGTTCATGATTAAAAATACACATTTAAGGGCCAACAGGGCGAGATACGGTCAACTAACAACAATCTGACAGTTGACATTTGTCAGAGATCCAAATTACTCTTTGTGACCATTTATAGTGCCCTTTTCTGCAGAGTGTTAATACTTTTTAAATGATGCAAGGAAACAGTAGTAGGCATATTTTAAGTGAGATAGGCCAACCAATTTAGAAAGCACAATAATACCCACAAATAGTATTTTTCTATTCACTCGTGTCGAACTTCAATATCTTACGAGTACCGACCAAAATATGTCCATAGTAACTTTAGTCTCATTTAGTAATACTTTGATAACATACTGATTTATATTGTAATGCTAATGATTGTATAGTGTTTTTAGGCAAACTTCAAGTGGATCACAAACTTCAAGTGGATCACATCACTCCAGTTCTGAGGTCTTTACACTGGCTTCCTGTCTCCCAAATAATTGGTTTAAAAAAAAACTACTGTTGGTTTATAAAGCACTGTTTTATAGCACTGCTACATTATGAACCACCCGACCTCTCAGGTCTGCTTTCTGTCCCCAGAGTCAGAACTATACATGGAGAAGCAGTGTTGCAAGTTGTTATGCACGACATATCTGGAACAAACTCCCAGAAAACTGCAGGTCCCCTGCAATTTTCAATTCTTTTAAATCAAGGCTGAATACATTTCTTTTTGATACTTCCCTTTTTAAGTAATTCATTTCTCACACTGCACTGTGACTTTTATTCTTGTATTTCATACGTCTTAGTTTGTTTTAGCTGTTTTTATATTCTCGTCAACAGATGTTTTTAACTGCTTTTTTAATGTTTTATGTAAAGCACTTTGAATTACTTTGTTGCTAAAAATGTGGCAAGCCCAATTTCTATATTGACTTTCGCTAAGCTTACAAGAAAACAAAGAAAATTTCCGCCAAGAAAATTTCTCATGGACTTTATGTTTATTGAGTAGGTCAAGAGAAACATGAGAGCTATACCTGGAATGTCTCATTTATGGCTTCTCCTCGACAAACAGCTGGATTCACTGTAGATTGGTGAGGTCTAATGGCATCGTGAGTACAGCTGCGCCAAATGCAGACTGCTAGAAAAGACAGATTGAATCTGTTAATTCCACATGGTTGACTCTGCCAAACAGTATGGTGCCAAATTGGAACAAGAAGAGCAATAAAATACTGAGGATTGAGTGTAAAACAAATTTATGCCCAACCTAGGCACTGGATAATGTGGAGAAAACGAGTGAGGAGCTTTACTCACATTTGTCTCACTGCACAGGTTAATCGAGCGTATTTGGGGAAGCCTGGCATGTGACAGAATGCTGAGCAGAGGGCTTCTTTTACGCATTGAAATTCACCGTCATTGGCACAGGGATTCTTTATCTCCCTCCCCAAACCGCTAAGTGCATTATATAAATTAATTATCACTCCAATCAAAATGTGTGGCAGCCCATAATTTGCTCCCATTTACGATTCCTTCAGTGACTGAAATGTCAAGCCCCAGAGGTCAGCGGAGCACAGAAACTCCCCGATGGTGATTACATTTGAATTTGTAAAGTAGATAGGGGGGGGGGGGGGGGGGGGGGTAGAAAGATGTGTTTCAATACTCAGATTGAGCATCAAAGAGTAGCATTCCCCCAACACTCACCATGTTTTGACTAGCAGTGATTAGTAGTTAGCATGAACAAATCTCTCATACATTTCTTTTGTCAGAGCTAAATGTGATGTTCGGGTTTTGAAAAAAAAAGGTAGGTAGTGGTTTGTGACAGTTAATAACCAGAGTCTGTGTGGACAGAGATTATCTCATCTAACCCACATCATATGGATGAACACTGCCTCATAGTGGCAATAAAGCAATAGTGCATTTAATCTCCAATACCAGAATATAGACAGATTAACAATTTAATTAACCTTTTTTTTTTTGGCAAATTTACAACTATACTAATGTAGCAAACTTTCATTAGAGCTGAATCACTCAATAAAAAAAAAAAAAAGTGTTTGAGATGCCATAAATAGATTATGGTTCTGGGGTACTCCAGCATTTTAGTATTGCACTTCCATAAAGTGTAGGAATTTACAAGAGACAGAATAATAAACGCATGGTTCAAATTGAAGCAACAGAGGCTGAGATATACTGACTTTTAGTCACGTATGGGTCAAGCTTCTGTAACGCTGGATCTCTCATTTCCCATAATGCAACTCAATAGCATCTTGTATTAAATACCCTGCCTCCTAGATTCCTACATTTTGTTAACCCCACAACTTCAGTTTGTAAAGCAGGCTTTAGACGGCAAGGTCTGGTTTAATGTGTAAAATCGGTACAATGCCACTTTCAACAAAACAAAGCTTACACGTCGTTTTGAAATATCTAGACATATTGTCGGAGTAAAGGCAAACAAGCAGAGAAAAGTCAATTTGCAAGAAAAAAAACTGTTTATTCCTTGTAAACCTCACAGAGCGAGAGCACAGCCAAAGTCAGACCTGGGGAGAAACAGAGCAGTGACTGTGGGCATAGAAAACGAAAAACAAACAAAACACTTTTCTAAACTTCCAACAATCAGCTGACCAAACTGTAATTTTCACAACATTTTTTTTTCTTTTTTCCAGGAGCCAATGACAGCAATCTGAGCGGGGGGGGGGGGAATCTCCATATACACATTAGATGGAAACCACACGCACAACAATGACCATGTCTGATGATGGTGAAATCACATCAGTGTCAAGCAATTTTCTCCCTGCAGGAAAATAATAATACCAGAAACAGGAGTAAGTAAAACTGCTATAAAAACAGCCACTTCCCCAACAGTTGCAAATACTGTAACATTCACAAAAAGAAATGTGACTTTCTAGTCCCTTACTTTTAACTACACAGTCTACTACAAACAGGTGACCCCTTTTCTCTACCTGCTTAACAGAAACTTCCATTAAATGATATTCAACTGGATATTTGACGAACACGTCAACCAATGCATTTGCAGTACATTCTTGAACACATTACTAGAGAAACAAGCATTCCCAGTCTTGGCACACAAACTGAAGTGGAGGATTAATCAAATTAAATTATTTAACTGCTATATCAAAGTTGGCGTCTCCAAAGCTTTGCTTACATTGCACAGTCCATCTTTACGGTTTTCCCTTTTGAACAGCATGTGTTTGCTACAGTGCAACTATAAATCGGAAATCAAGAAGAACAGAGGGGGAAGCAGCTAAGCCGAGGGATTTGGGTTTAACAGCAGTAGAGATGTGCTTCTGTGAGTGGACATATAAGCAGTAGACTCTGTGGTGGCTAAGGTCATGTCAACATTCTGATAATAGGAGTACGAATTTGGTGCCGTCTAATGTATCTGTTAATGTGACTTACATAAAGGGACAAAGCTGCCCTCCAGTGGACACGATGGTTGGGAAATCAGCAGGGAGTCCAAAAGCCAAATCAGCGTGTGAAGGCAACTTTGTCCAACTTCACTAAGCAAGGTCAAAATCTTATCATGTCCAGCTTAGCCAGATGCTTCCCAACTAATTCAGAAGGGTTGGGCCGTATCTCATTACCAAACTCACTCCATGTCCTCAAATCAAGGCACGGTCATCATGACAACTGATGAAACACTATGCAGAGCACTGAGAAGCAGACACACACACACACACACACAAAATAGAGTGGGAGAACTAATGCTGAACATTAGGAGCTGCTTGGGTCCATTTCATTTTAAGGTTTACTTTTCTGCTGTTAACACAATATCTTTTCCTACTTATTGCAATCAACACTTCCAGCCTGTTGAAATCAACACTTGAATCTTAAAGAGTGAACAAATAGAACCACACAATACACTTTAAAAACTATTTACCACCAAACCCCAAGAGAGCAGGCTTAATTTGGTGTCTTAAAAAATAAATTAAACATAACTGGGGTGAAAGTCTGTGCCAACTTCGCATTACATTCCTCTGGTTGTACAGATGTTGCCATATTACTTCCTTGAGGGGGAAAAAAAACAAAACAAAAAAAACAATCTGCCAAAGAAATTGGGATACAAGTCAGGCTGTATGACTGTATGATAAAGGAGAACTCTGTTTTCCAAGTTTTAGGAGGAAAAACATCAACGTAAAATAATAAAGCAGCTATTCCCCAGGACCAAAGAGCAGGTAACTGGTTGCAGGTGGTTGCAGCGGTGGTGGGAAAGGTAGAGCAACACCCTTGAGATGAAGATACATACCCGAATCTGTGAGGTTTCACTAGACACTTAAAAGAAAAAAAGAAAACTGGGACTTCGTAGTTGATGTGATGTCCGTTTAAAGTTGTTTTTTTTGTCTTTTGTTTTAACTACAACAAATACAGTCACACAATACAACATCCTTCTGACCTGGCGAGGAGAAAAATAAAAACCCAAGAAAAACAACGTCCTCAGCCGCAGACATGCCGAGCAGACTTGAAGGTGGTGGGCCTGCAGGAAAAATAAAAATGATGGGAGGATGGAGGCAGGAGAGGGGTGGGAGGAAGCGTTCACTTCTTGAGTGGCTGGTAAACGGAGGCGTTGGGGTCTAGGCCGGAGGGATTGGTGTCCATGAATTTGGAGGAGTAGTGGGGGGCCACAGGGTTCATGCTGCTGGTGTCGCCTGTGTAGGAGATGCTGGGCATGACGGCCATCACTTCGGCTATCTTCTGCTTCAGATCTTTTATCTCCTGGTCCTTCTGCAGGATCTGACCTGAAAACAACATGTCAAGCCAAAAACAAAAGGTAACTGACAATATTGTTCAGAATATTTGTAGGTGTGCTCACAGTCTAAGCATTGTGTGCGAGTAAATATGTTGTTCATGGATATCAGACTGACCTTGTGCAATCTCCAGCTGTCTCTTGGCGTCTCCCAGTGCAGAGAAGAGGTCCAGTTTGATCCTGGTCTCTGCACTCAGACTGTTCTCCAGGTGCTGGGTCTTGTCCTGCATGGCTGACAGCGCCGACATCAGCACCTCTGTGTCTTTTTCATTCTCCTTATATTTATGAAGCTCCTGAGAGATGGAGGAGAAGAGATACAGTTCGGGGGTTACAGTCCGTGACTGGAGGCTTTACCGCAAATAGGTAAGGTAAAGAAATTATATAATATTGCCAAGAACAATTTGACTATCTGCTGTTTTTAAGCTGTGTTTACTTGACTTTTGCACCCAGGCATTAGCTAGTTCTGGGGCACTATAACTGGGGCACAGATCCAAGAAATGATTCCATCATCATATAGACATGGGCATGTTACATTTTGCTGCATCACTTCTGTCTTGCGTGAAGCTTTGTCACACCATATTGCAAAAGCTATTTGTATGTACTGACAAACACATACAGTATTGTTTTGATTTACATGGTGACAATTCTTATGAATATTTAAATTATTGAATTTTTTTTTTACCTGAACTTTTAATTCAAGCTCTCTGATCTGGTCCTCCTTTAGCTTGATGTCCATTGTTAGTTTCTTGCACTCTGTTTCTAATTCAGTGATCCGCCGCCGCAGCGTGTCTGTGCACTCCCCTCTGAAAAACATGGGAGGAAAGAAAGTAGTGAATTTATCATAATAAAAAGATCATAACTTGAAAGCAATGAGCGACACATCGGGAGTAAAATGGTTATTGAAAATGACATTTAAAATGTCAGATGTGCACCTACCTGGATGCTGCTGCTAGTGCTACTGCTCTGGCTGCTGTGGCCTCCTCTAACTTCTTTCGCTTCTTTTCGTCTGCGAGCTGTTTCTCGGCAGTGGCTCGAGCCTCCTGCTCTGCTTTGAGCCTTTTCTCCAGTTGGCCCACTGCCTGTTTATCCTTTTGCTTTGCCTGCACAGCATTATGGAGCCTACGAGTGCACAGACACATAAAAGGACAGCACATTAACAAGCAGGAAACACAGGGTACTTGATGTAGAATTTATTTGAGCAGCCCATACAAATTGTTGGTATTTTAGAAATAAATTGAAAAGTCTGCACCAATCAGAGGGACATTTTCCCATTTCCCATTCCTTGTGAATGTAAAGCTGTTTTGATGCGATGATTTTTCTGCTTACAACTGCTCTTTTCATACAGCGTTTATTTATACTGACGCATGACAAAGAACACCCCAATGCCCCATTAAGTAATGATCCTAAAACAAAAAAGGACCACCAGTGTGACCTTGCATTGATCCGGCAAATAGTAGCCCCACTCACTTGTTCTGCAGCAGTTCGTTCTCCTGGCGCAGTTGGCCCAGCTCAGTGCGTATGGAGCGCTCAGCGCTGCCCAGCGAGCCAATCTGGCTACGCAGGTCCTGCTCAACCTGCCGGCTGGCCTGCAGGTCTGCCTTCAACTTCTTTACGTCCTGCTCCAATCTGTCCCGGGTGGGAGAGTGAACAGCTTATATTAAAAAAAAAAAAATAATGCATAAAAAGTGTATCCTCACACTGTAAGTCATGTTTTACCTTAGGATCGAAACATGTATGTAGTTATGGTATACATGATTCAAAATATTGTGGCCTAATGGTCCAACCATGAACTATACACATGCCCCAGACCACAGTAGCAAACAGCTGCCTCAGAAAAGCATTCTCTAAATTCTTATTGCAGCCAAGGCATGTTCATACTCTATATACTATAAAAAATAAAAATAAAAAAAAGGACAAGCCCAAGTCTTACATGAGTCAAATTCAAAGTGTAACCAAGCAAACTGCACGTTAACTTTATGCTTCTGAGTGTTGCAAAAATGGTGATGGCCTTCATTCTGAAATCAAATGGGTGAAGGAACCATTTCTATGTCCTATTTAGAAGACAGAATATCATCAGTCATAGTCAAACTTTCAGCATAATTTCTAAGAGTGTGAGATTTATGATAAAAAAAACAAACAAGCTGAGGCCTTAAAAGTAGAAGTTACAGGTAGTGGTATGAATTTATGTTGGTTTATCTGCTGGCACCTGAGACCGTAAACAAGAACAATCAATGAGTAAACCACCGACATGCAGGGAGGCACTACAACAATGACAGACGTTCTTCGCATTATGCCTATATTCTTTGACATTTTACATTATCTGCTTCCATCAAAACTAACCCCCACTTTAAAAAACATTATCGTCATTAAATCAAAATTCCAGTTCCAAAGACGAACATTTCTTGAAATGACATTGTTTTAAACTCTCAGCCCAATTAAATCACACCAGCAAAAGACCCTCTTGATGACCATATGTTTGCCAATATGTGGTTTCACAACTAAGGATGTCACAAGCTGAACAGAATAGGGGCCGATTCAGGAATTTTTTGTTTAGGCTGTATAAAACACCATCAATTTCAATCCTTTGTTTGTTTGCTCCAGGTGCCATAAAAAAAAAAGAGAAAAAAAAAAAAAAAAAAAAAAGAGAACGACTTGGTTTTGTGAGTGAAGAATAAAAAAAAAAAAATAGCAGCCTGCCAGAGTTTCAGTTAATGATATGCTAGAGTGAAGCAACAAGCCATGCAAGAAAAAGTAAAGTCAAAAGGAAATGCTTTGAAAATACTGTTATTGATGAAACCTGGATGGCTTTGCACTTTAGTATTCTGTTCATGCTGGATATGAGAAGTTGTCCAAGTCCTGTTCAAACCTTTCTGCCACATCCACACTGACACAAAATACCATGGGGCTATAAAAATATTAGAGTAAACCACCAAAAGTCAGCTGTAATGCAGGCTATATTTTATTTTAATGCAGAGCTCTTCAGCTGTTAAACATTTAGACTACTTTACTTAAACAGAATGTACGTCTGCTTTAGGTGTGCACAGTGTAGAGAAAATATATACTTGGTATCAATATCTGGATCAAGAAAATTAATGTCACCAGGACATCCCTAGCCTCAACGCATACTTGACAGTAGAAGAAATACTTTAGTTTGACAGAATATGTTGTCTCAAACACAAGGCAAAGCTAAAATAGTTTGTCAGTCAGTATACTTTAGTCTTAATGAGCATGCGTCCTGTGTCTGAGCATGTGCTTCTTACCTAACAAGTGCTTCTGGCTTGCTCAGCTGGTTGTTGGGGATACAGTTGTCTGTGGGATCCCTGTGGGAGCCTCCCGACGTCCCCTTCCCCACTGCTAACTTGTGCTTCTTCTCGTTCTTCCCCGTGGAAGAGGAGGATGATGGTGTAGAGGAGGGCACAGTGCCGTTGGTAGCACTATGGCCGCGTGGCGAAGAGTTGAGCGTCGCCACGTTGCTGCTAGCATTTTTGTAGTTTTTGGAGGAGGAGGAGGATGATGAGGAGCAGGAGGAATTGTTGTCCTCTTTAAGCAACAGGTTCTCTGTGCTGCCCAGCTCTGTGGTCAGTCTCTTGTTGTTTATATGGTTCTCCATATACTCCATCTCTTGGAGTTTAGAGTCCACTGATGATGGCAGGATGCTGTTGCTGTTGTGCTGCTTTTTAGCCTCCCCGCCGCCCCTCCCCTCTTTCCCTTTTTCTCTATACTCTAACTCCGGCAGTGATGCCGATGTCTTTTTATTGGCTGGGGCGCCATTCTGTGACACTGGAGGCGTGTCCACTTCAGATATTCCTTTAGCTGCTGCTGCTGCATGAATAAAGAGGGAAGTGAAGGGGATACATGTGAAATATATATATATACACACACACTGTACAACTGCCATGAGACATCTTAAAGAGTCCTGAGACTCCAGATGTTCTCTATCCTCTCTAGACCAGTGTGTAATTCTCCATATCTTATATCTGAAACATGACTTTATGTAAGTAGTGTGAGCACTGACAGAGGATCCCCAGGTGTTACTTGTGTGAAATGGCCAGACTTTGCCAAGTGATCCTTTTTCTGCAATTGTTGACATTTTCCCACTAACTTCTTGCCCTGCAAGTTCCTTTCAAATCTTTGCCTAATCACACCCAAGGACCAGAGCCTCTTGTGATCATTATGTGCATGGTTTGTTTGTTTGAACTGGGAGGCATGTACACCTGCAACCACAGACTTTGGCTAGGGAGGGAAATGCTGCAAAAGTACATTGGAGTAATGTTGGCTTGTCAAACAAGCCAACATTACTGTCGGCACGTCCACATGATACAAGACTTCCGTGACCGCGTGTTGGACTCTTCAGAAGAGGTAATTATCTTCACTAGAGTTTCTGCGTGGGAAAGTCACCAGACGCCACAATCTTCTGAACATAGCCATACTGAGAAATACAGAGAGAGTTGTGCGGAGCTGATAGTCTTAATTAGCTTTGTAGCAACTGATTTGGCTATGGCTTGAATGTTACGGACATTCATTAACGTCATATTAAAAGCAGTAAAGCTTTAATCAAATAATGTGATTTTATTGTTCAGTCCTAGTAGATGGTGTATGCGAGTCTCTGATTTCCTGAACCAGATGCTTCATGTGTGAATACAGTGTCTATGTATGTATGTATGTATGTATGTAAGCAATGGAGACTGGAGTCTGAGACTCTGACTCGAGTCGCACAAACATCTGACTTCAGACTTAACTTGCGACTCGACCCAAAAGACTTCAGACTTGAGCTTCGAGACTCGTCAACAACATGTTTTCATGCAATTATTGCTTTTTAAATCTAAATTTATTCATGTATTTCTATTTTCTTTTACTGGCGCATATACGTTGGGGAAACATATGAGCCTCATGTCCCCTGCCCTTTGCCATAATGTGCAACGTAACGCATGCGTTTTGCCTTATGTGTGCACACTCACATAAAAAAAACAACGGCGACACAAAGTCCTCCCAGAGTTGTGCCTTTTGTTCAACAATAACGTGTTAAACAGAGGCAGTAAGCCAACAGCTACATGCAAGGTGTGTGGCACCAAGATAAATGATGCCGGATCAACAACGTCGAACTTTATCAGGCATCTCAAAACGCACACAGATAGGTCAGTCACTCACACACTAACATGAAAGAGACGTTACATTTAGCATATATCGTCACAGGTAACAAGCTAACCATCGCAAAGTGTGCTAATGCTGGGAACAGGCACATTGTATCTTCATAGCTAGTAGTTGCTGAGGCTCAGACATCCATGGCACACAGGAGGCGGGACGCATGGATCCATCTCCCCAGGAACAAACGCTGTGCCGGATGGGCAAACTCATGTGATGCATAATTCATCCCGTGGATGATTTGTAGGCTATTAAGTGAACAAGGTGTACCCGGTCCACCAAACACTGGGCCGTCTTGGTCGTCTTAATTCTGCACATATTTCTGTTACTGTAGTCCTATTTACTAATTCATTATTTCATCCATGCGTGGCGCAGCGGATCCGTGCGCACTGTCACCTGCCGTGGAGACGCTGGCCTCACTAACCTCTCCTCCTCTGAGTCGGATCTCCCTCGC
This sequence comes from Sander vitreus, assembly GCF_031162955.1. Classification (NCBI taxonomy): domain Eukaryota; kingdom Metazoa; phylum Chordata; class Actinopteri; order Perciformes; family Percidae; genus Sander; species Sander vitreus. The sequence goes on along the minus strand of NC_135874.1, from coordinate 20,152,169 downwards.
GCTGGACTCAGTTTCACTGTTAGCGTACTAACACTTAGAAAATAAATGGTATTACATCAGTGAGTTCAAACTGCTTATTGTGCGTAATTTGGACTGACACTGAGATGCATGTTGTTCTGTAACTGGTGTGGTTTTTTTTGAGTGAAAGAGACGTTACATTTAGCATATATCACCACAGGTAACAAGCTAACCATCGCAAAGTGTTGTGCTAATCCTGGGAACAGGCACATTGTATCTTTATAGTTGTATCCATATGATGTGACAGACTTAGGTTAATATTTCACCAGGTCCGAGGGCTAGAGGGATGTGTTAAATAGACCCCATAAAGTAATCCCACAACTGATTTTGATACTGTACTGTATGGATGGTAGCTACAGGACATACTTTGAATTCATAAGATTTAACAATACAGTGTTAGGGACAGATCAGATGGCCAGAGACTTGAGACTCGACTTCCAAAAAATGACTTGTGAACATCTCTGATGTATGTATGTATGTTTGAATCTTACCTTCTTCTGCTTCTCGCTCTTGCCTCTGAAGCATCTGTTGCTCTGGAGGCAGAGCCTGTTGCAGCAGCTGCATGTAAAACTCATTCTCCTTCTGTACCTCCTTCTGCTTTCGGAGGCGCATCTTATAGCTTACATAGCTCTTGAAGCCGAAGCCCAGCGTGACCACTGGGTAGCCAATGCTACAGAGATGAACACAAGAAGTACACTCATAAATCTAGTGATTACTGAGTTGATCAAGGAAACACCGCTACAAAAACATGTACTTAAGGTATCAATCATTTAGAATGATTTATTATAGTCTGGTAACAGCTTCACTTCACAACATAATATAGGTTAACACAGCCAAATCCATCTTGAAGCTCTTTGGGCCTCCTTAAAAAAAGATTATAACCATACACTTTAGAGGTGCTAATTTAAACATCTTTTAGGATTTTTCATAAATATGTAGTCCTGGGGAGAATCCAAGAAAAACCTCAGATTTTAATTTTTTTTATTTTTATTTTTTTATACAAAAACACAGAAACAAATATGCAAACACACATTTTGTCTGTGGTGCAAAAAATGCATTTGACCATGGCACAATCAAATGTCTCTACACTTCATATACAGTGGTGTGAAAAAGTGTTTGCCCCCTTCCTCATTTCCTGTTCCTTTGCATGTTTGTCACACTTAAGTGTTTCGGAACATCAAACCAATTTAAACAATAGTCAAGGACAACACAAGTAAACACAAAATGCAATTTGTAAATGAAGGTGTTAATTATTAAAAGGTGAAAAAAAATCCAAACCATCATGGCCCTGTGTGAAAAAGTGATTGCCCCCTAAACCTAATAACTGGTTGGGCCACCCTTAGCAGCAACAACTGCAACCAAGCGTTTGCGATAACGTGCAATGAGGCTTTTACAGCGTCCTGGAGGAATTTTGGCCCACTCATCTTTGCAGAATTGTCCTAATTCAGTTACATTAGAGGGTTTTCGAGCATGAACGGCCTTTTTAAGGTCATACCACAACATCTCAATAGGATTCAGGTCAGGACTTTGGCTAGGCCACTCCAAAGTCTTCATTTAGTTTTTTCTTCAGCCATTTCGGTGGTGGACTTGCTGGTGTGTTTAGGATCATTGTCCTGCTGCAGAACCCAAGTTCGTTTCAGCTTGAGTACACGAACAGATGGTCGGACATTCTCCTTCAGGATCTCTTGGTAGACAGCAGAATTCATAGTTCCTTTTATCACGGCAAGTCTTCCAGGTCCTGAAGCAGCAAAACAGCCCCAGACCATCACACTACCACCACCATATTTTACAGTTGGTATAATGTTCTTTTTATGAAATGCAGTGTTCCTTCTACGCCAGATATACTTGGACACACACCTTCCAAAGAGTTCCACTTTTGTCTCATCGGTCCACAGAATGTTGTCCCAAAAGTCTTGGGGATCATCAAGATGTGTTCTGGAGAAATTGAGACAAGCTTTGATGTTCTTTTTGCTCAGCAGTGGTTTTCTCCTTGGAACTCTGCCATGCAGGCCATTTTTTGCCCAGTCTTTTCCTGATGGTGGAGGCATGAACGCTGACCTTAACTGAGGCAAGTGAGGCCTGCAGTTCTTTGGACGTTGTTGTGGGGGTCTTTGTGACCTCTTGGATGAGTCGTCGCTGCGCTCTTGGGGTAATTTTGGGCGGCCGGCCACTCCTGGGAAGGTTCACCACTGTTCCATGTCTTCGCCATTTGTGGATAATGGCTCTCACTGTGGTTCGCTGGATTCCCAAAGCTTTGGAAATGGCTTTATAACCCTTTCCAGACTGATAGATCTCAATTACTTTCTTTCTCAATTGTTCCTGAATTTCTTTGGGTCTCGGCATGATGTGTAGCTTTTAAGGATCTTCTGGTGGACCTTACTGTGTCAAGCAGCTCCTATTTAAGTGATGCCTTGATTGTGAACAGGTGTGGCAATAATCAGGCCTGGGTGTGGCTAGAGAAATTGAACTCAGGTGTGGACAACCACAGTTATAGTATGTTTTAACAAGGGGGGGCAATCACTTTTTCACACAGGGCCATGATGGTTTGGATTTTTTTTCTCCTTTAATAATAAACACCTTCATTTACAAATTGCATTTTGTGTTTACTTGTGTTGTCCTTGACTTTTGTTTAAATTGGTTTGATGTTCGAAACACTTAAGTGTGACAAACATGCAAAGGAACAGGAAATGAGGAAGGGGGCAAAACACTTTTTCACACCACTGTAAAAGATAAAACATTATTTATCCTGAGAAAAAGTGCTGTGCAGCAGTCGCAATACAAAGTGGGAATAGTGCAAATATAAAAGATCTTACTTGTACAATAAGGCATAGTTAAGCATTTATTCTTTAATACATTGAGGGAATCCAGCCTTAAACTGATTTATCATGAATAAAAAATGATCAAAGGGATGAAAAAAAGAGGCAAGTGGCCCACCACATAACCAGTCAGTCATATGACTTTGTTTAGTGTGCCGCAATGAGCGAAGGTTTGTGAAAATTTAGATTAGGTAAAATAATGCCGTTTTAACATCATTCCCGTCCACCATGCTGACATATTCATAGTCGGCACTAAACCTAGACATGCCTTTCAGTCAAAGCACGTCTGTCAACGACAGCATTCCACCTAGTTCAAACAGAACAGTGGCTCACCAGTGTGCAGCAAAAGGACGACACAAGTCCACGTGGAAGTTCTTCAGGTCTTTGAATCTGATGGCAGCCTCTATGTACACAAAGAGTATCCATAGAGACACGGTGGGCAGACAAACCCCTCTCTCTGAAAAAAACAAATAAAGCAGGACAAAGATTTTATGAATGGGCATATTTGGCACAGAATGCTTGGTCATTTTTTTACTTATTCTTTCATAAGATACTGCCTAAAATCATAATTTTATGCTGTATTCAGACAAAGTTCTTATATGTCCATCCGTTATATGTCCCAAACAAACTTTAGAATACGGACATTCAGTGTGTTTACATGTACAGCAGTAACCGGGGTATGCCAGTTCTCCTCGTATACATGAGCGGGGAAGAATGGGGAGAATAACAGAAATAACTTGCTCTACCAACGCACACCGCTTTTTCTTCCGGTTGTCAAAACTACACAGACAGATCACTAAATTAGTCAAATTTAACAATTTAACGTTTAATTTACACACTCTTGTCACAGCGTAGGACAGCACAGCGTTCCCGCCAGATGACTGACAACTTGTACGGCTCATTATAACGTCTGTAAGCAGTGTCGGGTGGAATAAGCTAGCTAACATTAACGTTAGCCAACGGCCGCAGCGGGGGCTGCTCAGTCCCGCCACTTTTTTGCCGAGACACAGCGTTGACAGCCCCGGAGATGGACAATCTGTCTAGCCATCTCCCGATGTCCGCTGCTGCCTCGGCGTGGAGTAAAACGGATGGATCGCAGACTCTTTGCTGCAGATGGCCCGCTGATTCGGGTAACGCTGTTTTGTTGTATGGTGTCATAGCAACGACTACAACTCAGTGTGCTGACCATGGGCGCTGACGGATTATGTCTGGTTCAAAAACCGCTCCAGGAGAGAGGGGAGGGCAGTTGAAGCACGCGCAGCCACTTAAACCGATCATAGCCCGGTTAAGGTATATACATGGAGGAACAACCCTCCTGAAGTTACTGAAGTAACTCTCCACCTCTGTTAACCGGGTTATGAGATATCCGATTTTAACCGGGGTAAGGTATTTACATGGCGTTTGAGAAATCAGGGTATTGCCTTAACCCGAATATAATCAGGTTCTTTTAAACTGCATGTAAACTCACTGATTGGCAGGATCTTTACTGACACCATCGCCCCCCTGCTGTGAGTCCCTACTGTGCTCTTGAGCTCATGTAGCACATCCTGCTATTTTTTTGCTTCATATTTTTGTATGCGATTGAAAGGTGAATGGTCCACCCGTCCAAAATACCACTCTCGCCAGTGTATTGAAATGCGCCAGGGAAAGTGAGAGGTCATCCGATCAAACAGCACCTGCCCAAAATGTTGTCATGAGAGGAAAGACTTAATGAACACAGACCGGTCCTTCTCCCTCTCACACACAGTCAGAACAGGTAGACCATCATTCTATACAAACCTTAAGCTTTTCTACACTCTACATAGGTCTTTAGTGACACGCCATTATCACTAAACACACGGGGTGGTCAGGATACAGACACTACCCATTGTTTCCTTGGCTGCAATAAACTGCAAGCCACTTTCACCACCATGCTGTGGAGTGGTGAGAGATATTAATACTCGTACAGTGAATGTCACTGGTGAGTAAAGTTGGAGGGCTCAGAAAGCAACTGGGGACCACTCTGTGTTTCTCCCTCCCCCAACTGGCACTCGGATTTCCATCTGACACCTGGCCTTTGGTCAACGCAGGGGGATACCACTAAATCAGACTGACAACTAATCCGACAGAGTGCAGCTCACTTGCACACACTATGCAAATGCTAAGAAGCAACTATTTGTAAATAAGATAACACGATGTGCAAGGATATTGCACAACGTTTTTCACACCTGTTTTTCCCTGAAGCACTAAGTGGAAGAACAACACAAAATAGTGCAAGTTCTAAGAATTAGTGTGATCTGACTTTAAGAATTAGTTCTTAATAATCCATCGTGTAAATACACAGAAAGCTTCGTCCTTCCTTCTTTTGTAAGCATTGTAAAACAGAACTAATGTAGAGACAAATGAGACTAACGTCACAGCAGGAGCCAAGTTAATTGCGGGCATTTGCCAATTTATCATATGCAGTATTTTATACAAATATTAAGACACACTGAAGTGCATTACCTGTGTGCCAAACATACTGTACCCACACATAGGTACTGGCAGCGAAGAATAGCCATTGCACTGGGATGAAGAGGAGGCAAATGATGTCCGAGGTAAACGCCACACACACAAAGAATACTGAGAAGGCCTGTTAGGGGGGGGGGATGAGAGGTGGTTATGATAAACCAGCAACATATGCAGCAGAGAAAGATGTAGGTTGTTTATACCCTTAATTATTTCATGCTCAAAATGTAAATCATTCCCTTAAAAAATGAAAAAGGAAAGGTTTCCAGGCTAACAACCAGCCTTAAGATGTTGGATACCACTTCACAGAAGGGTTGGCTGCCATATCTTAATCCTTCATAATTGGAGTGATCTCATTCTGAGTGAATAAACTCTGTATTTCATTGTTGAGTTATAACATGCATGGTTATGCAAATATAACATTTTGGTTCTCATTTCCTTCATCTCTGTGAGAAACAGACACACCAACAAACACACACCTACGCAATGCATTTTAATAAGAACAAGCTGTCCAGCATCAATTATGAACTCACTGTAAAATAAAACTATAATAGATTAACATACAAAATTTAGATAACAGGAATACTAATGACCCGCAAGCCTGATCAAATCCATAGTTTGTACATTATGTCACATTAGCGTTCTGGTCCTAAGAGGCAGCAAACAAGGTGACGGTGAAAACAATTTCTGAGTTTTGAGAGTGTAGTAGAACTCAACTGTAAACCAACCGAAAGATTTGTTAAAGAATGCCCTACGTTCACAATCTGAAATGCGTTGTCCGCATGGTACACTTGCAGTAACACTCTCTGCCTTTAATATTTACAGATGTTCTCTTCTGTTTATTACCCCTGGTCACCTCCAGGTTCTTCAGAAATGTATTCTTCTTTTGTTTGGGTTTGGCTGTCTCAGTAACAATGTTACCATGTTATGGGTTATTCTAGGATTCTGAAGAGAAATCATCTGACATGATTACTTTTACGCTGGCGAAGTAAATCACTGCAGGAAATCTGATTATTGATATCTGAGAGAAATAATCTTTCCTTTCATTGCACCACACTGCTATCTAGCTACTGTTAACTGTTTCTTGTTCACATGACATTTAAAAAACAAGTTATTGCAGAAAAGCAACAATAACCTGGTTACTTAATTCCACATGTAAATACAGTGACAGTAGCGCTATGGTGCAGAACATGCAAAACTGAACATCTCAATGGGAAAATCAGAACATGATGATAACATAAGTCCTTAATTATAGCACAAATGTGTAATGTCTTTACACACACTATATACATATATATATATATATATATATATATATATATATATATATATGACTTCATCATAATAAATATAAAAAGGACATAGCCACTCACCAGCCCCTGGTATCTAAAGGAGTCGTACACACTCCGGATGAAGAGCCAGAATGGCCAGAGGTACTCAAACCTGAACTCCAGTACAAAGTCTGCCAGTAGCACCAGTGCCCACACCACCAGGAACTTCAGGTACAGGAAGGTACTAAAAATGAGAAAAGAATTGGATGACACAAGTTGTTTTGGAACACAAATACACATTCAAGAGAGTTTTTTTATATTGGCAATGTGATTTGTGCTAATAAGTATGGTACTCCTAACAGTCAATATATGGCAAATCATCATTATGTCAATACATCAGAAGAGATTCAGCTTTTTTGTAAGTGTGTGTGTGTGTGTGTGTGTGAATCAAGTGTAAGATGCATGTCTGGAGCCTATTGCTGCCGTTTGACAAATGAAATGTCTGTGTGCATTGCACTTATATTCTAAGAAACTGATGTTATAAAATGCAACTTGGCATATATACAGAACATAGACATTTAACAGACTTGTGAAGACATTCCGGACGAGGTCTGTGTCTGTACTTGACATGTTCTTATGTGATGCTGCTTTAAACGGTGCCCAACTACAGCATTTCTCAGGGGTTGTGGAGGTAACGCATACACACATAATGTTGTAATGTGTTGCTTGTTCTTTTTCTAGTGCCACAATTCACGTCAATTTAATAAAACAGATATATCTGTTCGTAGTTGACTTTTTTGTTAGAGCACTGAGACCCAGAAAGTGACACAGTAGGGGTGTTCTTTGATCACAAAGCACGACTGTTTTGTGATGGGTCACTTGTTCAATAATTCAAGAACTGCCCCACATCTAGACGCCACGTGTTTAACTACTGGCCTTTAACGTTTGGTTTATTAAATACAAAGGAAGTCACATAGAGGTAGGACCTGTCAGGTGGGGCTGGGAAGAACTAAGCAACTTAAAGTTGTCTGAATAGTGCAACACAAGCTTCAGAAGTGAGACAAACTGACTGCAGTCTAAGCAACTCATGTTTACAGTTCATGATTTATTACGCTATTAGCTAGTGGATGTAAGGCGCATGTGGTGAAACTATAAATAAGCAGACAAAGCTGCTGTTGTGCTAGCTATCATAAGTTACTTTAGTTAAGAGGGCAGCGAGTCATTTTGATGCGGCTTGCAGATGACAACTGACGTGTGCAAACAGATAGTCAGGGTTGTTAATTAGTGTCTAAAATCCACTACAACTTATTTAAAATTGCTGTGAGGCAGACCCTGTGACATGGTTCAAAACAGGCTGTTTTAGGGCCTAGCGCTACGGCTAGCTTAACAGCTAACATTACCTGCTAGCTAATGTACAACGAAAACATACCGTTAGCATACACTACGCTATCACTAGCAGCTAGCTAGGTTAATAAGCTAGCTAGCGGTGGCAGTTCATTGACATCAACATTAGGACGTTTCCCATTCTGCAGATATCAAGCCGCAAGCATCTCCATTCAGTGCCCCCCCCCGTTATTGTCGTGAGGAGGACCCCTTCGTCAGGCTCCATATAAGTTACCTGCCGTATATACCCTCAGTGATTCGGTTCCGTTTTAACGGCCGTCGGAGTTTGCTGCAGTCCGCATTGCGCCGCTTCATCCTCCTCCCCTTGGCTTTGGCCTTCGAGTAACCACTGTAATCTTATCCAGTTTTCTTGTGTATACGAACAAAGATAATAAATGAAGTGCCTGTGGTATATGTCGCTCTTATTATTTTTCCCCACTGGAAACAAAGAAATAAATAAAGGACTCTATTCGGGAACCTCCTCTTTTTCTGTTAGCGCAGACTCATAAGTCCAAACCGCGCTGCATTTTACGTACGTCCACTTGTCAGACGGCTGGTATATCCAATCAATCTATCCGCCGAGGCTTCTCTCTTTGACGAATACAGGGATGAGCCATTTACGTTGCACCGTGGCCGGTCGCTCAGTTGTCCTCCGCCAAAGACAACAGGGGAGAGCGAGGAGGCGAGTGTGTGGAACGTCTCGCCGTTAAGCCAATCAGATTTTTGTGGACAAATCGGGCATCGCTGATTGACCAATGAACTAATCACGGAGGCGGGTTTTCTTTCTTAGTGGTTTTTGCCTTAGGTTTATTATGAGCAGAAAATATGCAGTCTTTGGGACAAAATTCCCTTTGTGCGAGACACAACAACACCATTTCCAACATACGGGGGTTATTTATATCAGGTCCTTTGTTGTGTGTGTTCATATGTTCATGTATGTGGTTCATACAGACTTGCCCCAAGGCCTTGTATGCCATCTATGTTTTGTTATCAGGTTGGTAAGTGTGCACATTGTACGCGCGCGTGTTTGACCCAAAACCGTGGGTTGCAGTTGATCGTTGCTTATAATAATATGAACTGTATGGCTTTTTGTTTATCATTGCATTCAGGACCATAACAAACTGGCATGATAAAAATAAAAAAAACTGAAGTGACCTTTATGATTTTCGTAGAAAAAATACAAATATAATTGATATTTAGGCTACTTTGCGATCTGTAATTGTATTTTATGACATGATTTTAGGGTGTCAATTAGCCTATTCTTACAGTATATGTTGTCTAAATATGGTAGGCTACTGTTATAGGCTAACAATACTGCATTTTGTTCTATCCCTCTTCTTGCCAACAGCCTTATTTTTTATGGTAGTTATAAAGACTTCACTCAATATGCAATTCAACAATTAGGCATGGACATGCTTTTTTCTTTATGCATCAAAATCAAACTTCTGTGTGTGTGCGTGTGTGTGTGTGTGTGTGTGTGTGTGTGTGTGTGTGTGTGTGTGTGTGTGTGTGTGTGTGTGTGTGTGTGTTGGGGGGGGTATACAACAGCTCGCAACTCCGTGGGAGGGCCAGGAGGACCCATCCCGGCGTCGGGCCTGCTAATTACACAGACTTGTTCATGTCCAGCAGCTGATAAAAACGAAAAGATGTGCTTGGGGTTGCACCCTGTTCAAACCGCCGGGGCTACACATGCGTCAGTTGGAAGAGAAGTGCGCAGGGAACATGTCCAATGGCTCCTCAGTACGCACCAAGTCTGCGCTCCCGTCTGGCACCTTTGCTGCTTTTTCTGCAGATAGGGTTCATATTCATATATGCCTTTTACATTGAGATTGAAAGCCATGTAAAAGAAGATGGGATAACCTTCAGCAATTTTTACGCAGGTAAGTAAATGGTAACCTGCGTACCTCAAGGGTAAAACTATGAGGGTTGAGAGGTTAGTCCAACTCATTAATGAAAAATAAATGTTTAGCTACTCCATGGTTCTTTTAAAAGCTAAATAAAATGACATGCTAGAATCCATGAGTATGGGGCGGTGCTGCAGTTATTACTGTTGGGCAGTGATAAGCTACAGGCTACATGTGCTGGTTCTTTAGGAGCAGATGCTGGGTTGTCTCCTGATAATTGAGCTGTAGCCTAGGCTATAAGCTGAAACACAGCACAAGTGACTATAGGACTGTATTGTGATTTAGGTATCTAGCTGTTTTTAAAGTTACTAATTTTCTCTTGCAGAGTTCCAGGATGTGAATGTGATGGTGATTCTAGGTTTTGGCTTCTTATGCACTTTTCTAGTGCGGTATGGTTTCAGTGGCTTGGGGTTCAACCTCCTTGTGGCTGTCATGGCCACCCAATGGGCAATCATACTCAATGGAATTGAGTCCTGGTATTACAGAGGAATGATCAGGATAAATTTGAGAAGGTAAGATAGGCCGTCAGCTGAGGCAGTCATTTTATCACTTTTTTTATTTGATGTCACACATCTGTTTAAACTGATCTCTAATGAATCAATTGGTCCTTATACAGTATCTACAGCCTATATAGCAAAAGAAAATGACACTTAATTGACAAAAGATATATCAAACCAACAAAATTCTGAAATATTACAAACCTCATATATTTTTATATATATATATATATATATATATTTCACAATATATGTCAATAGTTATTTTTTTAATATATATATAGCTTGGTGGTTGCTGAGATGTGCTCAGCCTCTGCCCTCATTTCAATTGGAGCCGTGCTGGGGAAGACCAACCCTGTCCATCTCGTCCTCATCGCGCTGCTCGAGGTGTCAGGGTTTGTCCTGAATGAATGGCTCCTCCAGACTCTGCTAAAGGTAAAGCAATTTTTAATGTGCTGAACCCTGACTTCAATTTCTTAGACCAAGCGTGTGCTCATAATTATGTTTTCTTATCTAGGTCCAGCCTCTAAAGAGCATCATGCTGCTTCACATCTTTGGGGCCTTCTTTGGACTCATGCTGACCTGGATCCTGTATCGGAAAGGATCCGAGCAGCAATTTGAAAAAGAGAAATTTGACCGCAAAACCGGATTATTTTCTATGTTGGGTAAGGTGTAGGTTATGTTTTCCTGACGTTGATAGGGTTTTGTAGAATTTAAGTTTTAAACCCTGCATTGGCAAGCATCTACATTGTTAAAGCAGAATCTGAATAATCTGCTCTCTGTTCTCCAGGTACTATGTTTATCTGGATGTTTTGGCCTAGTTTCAATTCAGTCCTTGTGGACAATCATACTCCTGGGAGGAAGCTGGGGGCTGTGTTCAGCACCTACCTGGCCCTGGCTGTCAGTGCTGTAACAGCAGCTGCTGTGTTGGTGCTCTGCAGCCCCAAGGGAAAACTCAACCCGGTATTCCGACACTTGATATGTTAACATTATGCTTTTCTATGAACAGAGAATTGGCTGGAGTGAAATTACTTTTACCCGTATAAATACCCCCTAAAAAATCGAATCAAATCAGTATACTTTATAGCAGTAAGATCTAATTTATGATAGAGTGTATATCTTCACTCCTCTGTCAGATCCATATGCAGTCAAGCATCCTCGCTGGTGGTGTTGCTGTTGGGGTTTCCATGTCAGTGGTTCATCAGCCATGGGAAGCCATGACAATCGGATTCACTGCTGCTCTTGTATCAACAATTGGATTCCGATATCTCAAGGTTTTGATCACCCCATGGACACGTACCCCTCAATTAAATAATCTACACACCACAGTTCATCATAAGCTCTTATTTTCCAGATCCACATGCTGCTTGCGTTCAAGTGCCATGACACCTGCGCTGTCTTGAGCACACATGGACTCGCAGGTCTACTGGGATGGCTAGCACATCTCCTCCTACAGATTAAAGACTGTGATGACCACACAACGTAAGTACACAACTGCCATATGGTTGCCTTGGAACACACAAAACAAACAGTACACCCTGTGTAATTGGTCCTTTATTTCACAGAGCAATCCAGTTTGCTGTATTTCACATTTGCACTCTTTTCATCACCATCAGTCTAAGTCTGTCCATGGGAATCATTACAGGTAAGTCATAATAATAATAAAAATGACAATGCACAATAATTCCAATGCACCTGTACATGTGCAATGCATCTCTTGAATCTTGAATATGTCTTCTCTCTATAAGGTTTCCATTATCAACATTCTGGCACATAGACTGTATATAAAGAGGTCTGGCATAATCATACTCTGAGACAGAAGGTCCCTTTTTAATTATTTAGTCACGGCAGAATGCCACAACAGTTACATTTGACCCAGCACGTATCTTTAGGTTTCCAGTATTTTAGTGAAATTCAGGTCAGCTGAAGTCATCTCTTTTTACAGTGCAACAATATACAGGTTGATAACTACAAGTGTATATCAACACTGTATAATGCAGTATGCATGCCATTTGAATTGTTGAATGTATAGAGTTAACACCTACCAAAGTCAGATTCCTTGTGTATGTAAGTATACTTTGCCAATAAATCTGATTCTGATTTGTAAGCTTTCCTAATTACTTTATATGTCATTGTTTAAAGGGCTACTACTGAAGTGGAACTTTTGGAGACCGCCCCAGGACAAGAAATGTTTTGATGATCAGGCTTTCTGGGAGGTAGGCAATCAAGACTTTATTTTCTTATCTATCAGGATACTAAACAGTTATGGACTTGATATTATTTTGTGTTGTGCTACACCTTAAAAAAAAAAAAAAGTTAATTCATTAAACAGAACTGGACAAAATGTCATCTTTTGCAGTTTCCCCAGCTTGCTGTGCGCAAGTAAGACGGAGAAAGAAGTAGATCAAGTCTGATCCTGGAAGTACAAACTATTTTTGGTGTTCATTCATATCAATGTATATAACTTGATCAAAGTTATTAGATGTTATGTGTAAGTCTGGGATTTAAAATGTTTAATTAAAATCAAGGTTGAACAGTGGAAGCATGAATGCAAGGGTCCTTTACTGCCCAATATTTTTTTGTTTAATGGTCATCAGAAACTGACCTCATGGTTTGGATGTTACACAAGCAAATGGGTAAGTGTTGCAGTCAAATACAAATCTCCATTACACATCACCCTACAGTTCTGAAACCTTTGTTTACTTAATGTCAGCAGTGTCAGCTAGTGAATCTTCAACAATAAATCTGGACGACTGCAAAGTTTCAGTGCTGACAAGAGTTATTCCAGGAAAAATACAAACAATCCCTTATGGTTACATTCAGCAAATGTGTACAGTAATATGAAATATTGCCCTCAAAGATATTTTGTACCATAATAATTGATGTTGTTTCCACTTAAAAGTGGTCTAAATTAAAGGATCTCATAAAAGTAAGGATACCTAAAGAAATGTGGACAGTTCAGAGAAGTAAAGCTCCCAAAATACACATTGTTATACATGAGTTGTGAAACATTATAACAACATGGCTACACAGTCTGAGTGCAAATAGACATGTTTAAAGATATGCCACATTTGAAAATATCCAAAACTTTAAACGAATCTATGAACACTTGTGCTTGCGTTACGATTAGCCATTATACAGCAAACAATATAAATTAAACATGTTAATTTGAAAGCTAACAATGTGTATATATAAAGTGAATAACCACTAAAGCATAATGTCTCATAGCTAGCAGAGTGTATAAACAGTGGACATGAAGACACAGAGTCCATTACTGCCACAGATCCTCTGTACGTCCAAACTTGAAGACCAGACCCCTAACCAGAAGACAGGAAGATGAGGGTTAGCAAAATATTTTTTGAAATGTCACTCAAAACTCACTGTAGAGTCTGTAGAGCAGCACTTGTTTGTGTGTTCATGTTAAATAAAAAGTGCATTAATGTACTTGCTTTTCTGCAATTCTTAATGTAAACACTGATACTTTTAATAATGCGGCAGGTTAGAGGGAACCTTGTACAAGGTGTACAATTGTACATTGAATTGGAAATCAAATCGAAAATGTAATTAAATTGGGACCTTGTGAATTGGAATTGAATACCCATTGATGATACCCAGCCCTAGCTGAAGTGTAAGCATGGGTTTGGAGTAAGATGCTGCAGAGGACCATTGACTTACCCAAAGAAAATGAATGCATTTTGGAAGAAAATGGCAATACCAGGGTACACAACAGGCTTTTCTGCAAGGGACGACAGAGTTACAGGTTACAAAATAAGGCCACATTTATAATTTGACAAAGTACAACATTTAGTAAATGAAGAACTGTTCATGATTGAACTGTACATTTTGCTCGCTTCAAACTACATAGTTACTGCATCATACGAGCTTCTCTTTAAATCACTATCATTTTTCAAAACACACTTCTGAATTGCTTTAAAATACCTCTCAATGTCACACCCTAAAACGGACTACTGAACAGTCAGCGCAAGTCACGATGTGCTAGGCAGAAGAACAGAACTTACTAGGCACTACGAATCCTCCAAACAGGATCCACATGGAGGCAATGAGGGAGCCGAAAGCAAGCATGAAGCCAATGAAGAGCCAAACTCGAGCGCCTGCAAACAGATAAGAAAGGGTGCGTTACTGGGTGATGCAACACAAACACTTTCTATAAGTTTGTGTCTTACTGAATTACATGAATGCTGTAATGCTAATACAAGGAAACAGTCTGAAATTAGGGCAAAAGTACTGTGACAGTATTAAAATATCCAGTAAAGAAACCCATCACTATACATGGGGAAAGTTAACCATTTGTGGGGAAATATACTCCAAATATAGAGCTGTACAGCATATATCATACACACCTGTCTGTCCAATGCAGCCTTCACTGTAGCTGTCTCCTCTCACTTGGCCGTTTGAAACAGCATTTATCCTAGATGTGTCAAATGATAAAAATTAAAAAATTACAGACATTATCAAAAGCTACTTAGTAAGTGACTTATTTGACTCCTTATGTTGACAGTCTCCATGGTAATTCGATACAATAAGAAGCTGGGAAACGTGCTGGGAAATAGCAAATTGACAAAAAAAATTACAATCACAAGCTCCACATATTTAGTGTTTCAGAAGCTTTCAGTCCCAGTAGCTCCGTCAGTAGTCTCGCATTGCCAGACCTTCCTCCGCAGCGCTGCAAAGGAAGGTCTGGTGAGCCCACACAACAATCCGAGATGGGAGAAAAACATGCTCTGGTTTATTGGCATTTCTTTAGACCAATCACAATCGTCTTGGGCGGTGCTAAGCGCCGAGCGGAGCCACGGTGCCACTGCAAAATAGCCTCTGAAAGGAACTTGTTTTGGTGGAACGTCGTGGATATACACTACTCCGTCAGGGACTTGGCTTGGGAACTGGAGGGTGGCCGGTTCAAGTCCCGGCACGGATCAAGTATGTGGATTTGTAGCTGGAGAGGTGCCAGTTCACCTCCTGGGTACTACCAAGGTGCCCTCGAGCAAGGCACCGAGCCCCTCGGTGGCAGCCACGTCACTCTAAAATCTCTGTGTATGTATTTCAGGTCTATGTGTGTTCCTAAAAAATGTAATTCCCCCCCCCAGGGAGAAATGTAAGTAATTATTATGCAATGGCCCTGGAGTTGCTCAGTTGTCATGGAGATGGTTTAGTTGGTGAAAGATTAAGGAGGCCATCCACATCTAACACCAGAGACCATTCTTGAACACAGGCAGGGGTAACAACCCCCACACCCTTATTATACAACCACCCGTTATCCTGTAGTCTATATAACCGGCTCTCCGTCACCTTCTGCTTTCTTTGAGTTGGCATTCTAAACTCTGGTTGATATATGAGGACTATGGTTAACTGCTCCTCCGATCTCTGCAGGGTAAATCCAGACAGCTAGCTTGACTGTTGAATCAGAGTTTTCTGTTGCACGACAAACAACTTTTGAATGTACAATTGTTCCACCAAAACTAGTTCCTTCCCGAGGCTATTTTGCGGAGGCACCGATGCTCCGCCCAGCGCCCAAAACGATTGTGATTGGTTTTAAGAAATGCCAATAAACCAGGACACATTTTTCTCCTATCCGATAATGTTCTGTGGACTAGCCAGGAGGAAGGTCTGGGAATGCGAGACCAGTTATCATGTGACTTCAACTATACCATCTCCATGACAAATGAGCAGCTCCATACGCTGAGGAAGGCCTGGTGATGGGGCTTTAAGCTTAAGAAACACCAAATAATTAAACCTTGTTGGAATGGTTTGATAAACTGAAGAATCTAAAATTTCCTGTGATAGAAACAGTCTGCAAAGCCAGTCTTACATGAGAAAGGCCACTGTAGCGATGACTCCACAAGTGTGATAGGCGTGATGAAACTGCCCCTGGTCAGGATATTTCACTGCTGCATCAATGATGATCCACCAACCAGTGAAGAACTGCAACAAGATCCACAGTTTAAAACAGAAATCCACAGCTCTACATACATCATTAGTAAGTAGGCAAACACAGACCAGGAAGACAAATCAGAGTAGCCTACATATCCCTTCTGTAGCTACAGCATATCTGCCCTCCGGAGAAAAACAGTAAAATACCAGAACTCCTGCTGCTATGGATGCGATTGTGTTTCTTCTTTCTCCCCAGTCCACATTGCACTCGCAGTCTCCGCACCGGATTCCGTCCAGAAAACCTGACATAATTCTGGGAAAAGGCGTAGTGTACAACAATGTGTAAAAGCAAAAACAACATAAACTTCATAGTCACATCGACATCACAAATGTACGCTATATTTAATAGTACAATTCAATGTTCCCAAACACTTTTCAGAACTATGAAAACCAATGTACGTTTGTGCGCAACCGCTGTGCGTGCTGTAACGATGATGCTTAACTCCCTAGCTTATATACCAAGCACCAACAAACACCAACTATTTGTACACTAAAGCTCGGTAACATCTATTCAACAACAAGGCTGTCGAGGTATCCGTTGTATAGCTGTTAAAAACATAAAGTGTATTTATACAGTAGATAAAAAACAGGGCTGTGTCGTCGGATTCTTTTGTTCATCGCTTTGGCACTAGCAAACATTTCCTTGAAGGTTTCTTCTTGCTATGAAGTTGCTACAAATAATAGCATAACTAATACGACAACGATAGTACCAAGCGAAAACACACACCCCAAAAGCATTTCTTGGTTGTATTGTCATTTTCAAAGGAATTCTTACGTTTTATTTTCGGTTTTTGATGTGAATCCCCTGGATAAGCCTGACTTTGCTTCCGACAGACAGAGCTCGGTCATGCACATGCGCAGTTCATACACACCCATTTGATGATGGAACCTCAGAGACGCTGTTGATATTGGTGCCTTCAAGTGTTGTGGACAAAATGGTAATTTGTGCAAAATTACAAGCACATGAAATGAGCTACTCAAAAAGTAGCCTACTTGGTATGTAGGGTTATGAATATGTTAATTGACTTAGATGTGAAAAGATGTAACGTATAAATGAACGCATAGGAGTGGTAGTATCACATCGTAACTCGTTCATACTAAAAGTGATAAATAGAAAACAATATACTACATCCGCATTTTCTTCTGTACAACAGTGCAGTATAAATATATGTGCTACCTATGTTACAAACACTCACCATACTATGCAAACCCCACTTCGTGATTATGCTCTTCATTATTTCCAGAGAAAATTGCCGAACAAGTTACTTACAGGTCATTAAGTTGGAGGTACGAGCTTAGCACTAGTTCTTGAAGGAAGCACCGAACCGCATACTTTCACATTTACTTACGAAGCTATTGCAGACTTTATCACACGCTGGACTCGATCCTGAAAATAATAATACGAGTAGCCTATATTTGTAACTAATTTAAAATATCGTAGCAGAAATACAAAACAATAAATACTAAAATATAATTCAATTAGTAACTGTATAATTTAAAAGATAGGCCTACATATGAGAAAGCGGATGTTAAACAAGGGATTTATGTAAATTTTATTTTATTTCATGTGTCTAAAGGACTATTTGCATTTGACACTGCTTAATCCGTGGTTCAGTGGTGTGAGTGCAGGACAGCTACATTTGTATTTAAAACATGCCTAACTGAAACAAAGGGAGAAATGTTTACACTTTGGTTATTATCTCAAAGCAGAGGAAACAACTTTCGGAAAGCAACCAAAAGAACATTTTCTCAGATCTGTTATTGTTTGTTAAGATTATCTGTAGATCTTCTTGAAGCCATTTGCTGCATGCTCTGATGGGAGATTTGTGCCCATCATGTGTGAGTCACAAGGGGCCTTAATGCATGCTGCCAACCCTTTCATTATTCACAAACCTGTAACTGGGAACAGAATACTAGAGGACATACAGTATCTTTTTATTTATTAATTTGTATTAATATTTTTAATACATACTGTGTGTGTGTGTATATATATATATATATATATATATATATATATAGTTATACTTATATTGTTTTGTTCTGTTTAACCTCTTATTTTAGAGAATGTGTGACATGCACCTACAACACCAAAACAAATTCATTGTATGTGTAAAAAAAACGTACTTGGCAATAAAGCTTTTCTGATTCTGATTCTGATCTGGGGCTGTAGCATCAATCAGCATCTACTTTATTGTCGACGATCACATGGTGTAGGCATTCACAACAAATATTTGAATAAAGAGATATCAAGTTAGTGGTCCATACAAATATGCTGATTTTGAAATTAGCATTTAAAAGAATAGTACAGCTACTTTAGTTGACACATCTGAAAATGTAAATATAAGCCTGTGTAAATGAGTAAACAAGGTGACAATTGTCTTAAAAGACTCCAAGCAATTGCAAGGCTACAGATATGGACAGAAAGATGACACCAAAGTATCCAATGTAGCCATAGGCACCATTCATCCTCTTGGCTGGATCTGGAATTAAACATAAAACAGACTTTCACCAAAGCAGAACTAAATATATGAAATATCAATAAATACAATAAAATAAATACCGAACTATTTGTTCACAGGGGAATGTTTTGGTCTGATTTTGAAATCCACACCTAATATTTTGCAGACAATACATTAAATGTCCTGTTCATAAACTACTTAACTTAAACACATACCATAAGTTAGACCTCATCGATAGTTTTTTACTATGTTTTGCTCAATGCTATCTTCTGTAAATGATTAAACAAAACTAGGTGAGAAGCAACTAAATGCTCTGGCAATCACTGTACTGTAACCTCTGTGACACATATACCTCAGCCTTTACACATCTAATGCTACAATTATGAGTATTATATTGTGGAAATTATAAATGGATTGTTGTGAGTTGAATCTCTCACAAGAATGACAGGATTTATTTAATTGTATCACCTACCTTATTACTAGCAGTGTAGTGGTGGATTGTGTTTTATTCCTTAAGGGCCCCTATATACCTTTGACCCAAGTACTATTATATAACATATTACATAGATTATAAATAATATTGGTAGTCTGTGTGTAGCCTAGAACTGTGTGTAAATGTAGACGGTTAAAAAGAGTGGATGAACTGAGTTCATGTGCTTTTTTTCATGAAGTCTTTCCACATTACATTAACACTATGTCAGTCTTACCTCCTGTGTAGTAGCCCCAGGCATAGGAAAACCTGCTGGTCACCCAAACTTCACAAAGATAAAAGTACAATTGAGTGTGATCGAATAGATATTCTGGAAAGGAACTCAAGAAAAGAGCTTCATTGATTGCATTGATCTATTTTGTATATATTTTTTTTCTGTTTCTGTATTTATCGTTTTTTCCTTAATAATGTTTCATATGTTTGTTTGTGTAGCCTATGTATGCACCAATCACCAAGTCAAATTCCACGTACAGGCAACTTACTGTGGCAATAAACTCCTTTCTGATTCTATTTCAGTATCTTAGACAAATTAATATGAATGAGAAGATATACGTTTTTTCATATATTATTATTATGTTATTTTATGTTTTGTGTAAATATTCGAAATACTAGATAGTCTGATTCACACCCCATACCAGTTGGTGGCGGTAATGCCCAAAGAAGAAGAAGAAGAATAAGAACACGTGACTGGAATTTCCTCCAGAGAGGATAGGCTACTACTTAGCTACTACTCGCTGCTGCCGGTTCGCTTCCATTAGAGTGACGACGACAGACACGGGTCAACATCGACGAGGAGACAACGGTTTCCTCAAACCAACACAATTGAGCATTTTTGAGTTTTATTCGAAAGATATCTTTACGTTTTTGAAGGCGACTTTTCTCATATATTGTATATTTTAAAGTCATCAGGACCAAAGGTTTCAAGTTAACGTTACAGTCGACGGTAAGTCGGTACGATACAAAGGTAGCTTCAGCTTAGCTACATTTCACGTTAGCTAACGTAACGTTAACTTTGTTTTGCCAAACTGGAGTAATGTGTAAACGGTTGCATTTAACGTTAATCGACTGAATATAAATGTATTGTCTATGTAATTTAATGTTTATGTGCGAATTATTTGGATATTGCGTTTTTGGAGTGATAACAGATGGTAGCAAGCTAGTCCGGCTATCTTTAGCTTGCGTCATTCCGGAAATTTCCAGTATTTTCCAGTCGGGCCGCTGCAGTTCTTTTAGCTGCAGTACGTTGCTTTGCTCGCTAGGGGCAACACTGAGGAAACTGTTATGCAACAATAGTCATGTGTTTAGACTGTGGGTGATGTTATCAAGGCACTAAAAGGTCTAATGACGCACATTATTGCTACATTGACTAACGTTACAAGGGGCCAGCCCATTCAAGGTTTACAGAATACTGTCAAAACTAGTTTTTATTTTACTTATGCAGATTTTTCTATATTTGCCATTTCAGCTTGTGACAAAAAACAAACAAAACAATGGCCAAGGGAGAAGACTCGCACTCTGAAATGGCCGACGTTCGTCAGAGAGATGGCATCAATGTAATCTTTGACCAGAACAGCCCTGCCTCATCTCGCTCCCGCTCACCAGCCAGAAGCAGCGGTGGCGGCAGACGCTCTGTCGTCTCTGGTCGCCACAGGGGACGTGGCACACACGGGCGACGTTACAGGTCTTCATCATCGTCTTCATCCAGCAGCAGGTCCTCCTCTCACACCAGGTCCCGCTCTCACCCTCGTTGCCACAGACCTTCCTCCCGTTGTCGCTGTGACAATCATCGCAGAAATGGCCGTGAGCGCCAGCCCCGCTCCAGGCCTTCCAGCCGCAGGTACAGGAGGTCTGTGAGTCGGTTTTCCCAATCCCCACCCAGAACCCACAAAAGCGGCTCAAGGTCCGGATCTTCAGAGCATTCTGTCAACTTAAATTTGGATGGTAAGATGATTTGATCAAAATTAGGGAACAGTCCCTACTCTATTTGTATTCATTGCCCAAAGAGGCACACTTTGACCATTTTTTTTAATTGCACAAGTCCTTAAATCTTCTCTCAAAACTTGTGTTGCCCAGATAAAGAACTCCTCAAAACTGCAAAGGCCAATGCTACGACGATTCTAGGAGTGGAGAAGCTGGAACTTCCCGAGAGGATCCTAGAAGTGGAGAAGCTGGAACTTCCTGATTGTGTGAAACCAATCCTGTCAGAGCAGTCGGTGGAGTTCAAATGGGTGTCGTCAGATACATGGGTGAGACAAGACCCTGAAAAGACTCTGTCACAGGTGGGTGTCTGAGAGTGACTGTCAGCTACACATTGAACCTATCACACACTAAAGAACCACTTGCCACAGATTCTTTTTAAAGGCATAGACACGTTTTTCCCATCTTGAACTACATGTCAATACAAGGTAAGCGGTGTTGAGTATTTTAGTTATTTTTCAGTTTTTCAACCAACTTGTGCCTAACAGTGCACTGACCATTAATGCATTTTTACTACTTGGGTAAGGGACTCGTAGGTCTTTGGCTGTACAGGACAAATGGTTTTTCATAAAAGTAAAGTTGCAACAATTATACAGTGCATGAAGCACAATGTGATGTCTACAGATCTATTGATTGATTTTCCTGTGTCTTGTGTTAACCTTTGGACCCCTGAGGGAATACACATGCTCTCTGTATTTATTCCTGTCTTCATAGATAACATGACAGTGGTCTCCTTCACTCATCGGCACCTGGGATTAAAGGGCTGTCATGTGACTTGGGTGACGACAATATGTGTTTGCGTGAAAGGTTATCTGATAACTCTTGTAATGTTCACAATGTGTAAGTTTATCAACTAGAGGCTTGCAATTAAACAAACACATATGTAGATTGCCTCACAATCAGATGATGCACAAGTCCATAAACATGCTAATTATACACATAGATACGTAGATGATGCAATTCAGCTATTGTATTACACTGACTCCACTTCATATAGATAGGCAGTAGAATTTTGACATTTCGAATGTATTTATGCTTGCAGTTGAAATGGGTCATTGTTATTTAGCAGAATCCTCCACTCGCTGATGGAGCACAGGCGTGTGGACTGCATTATAGTGACTATCCCTGTCGAGAGCTAAAAACAGACGAAGAACTCCTCTCCATATGCCAAAGATAAGTTGGTTCACCAGCCGCGTGCTGAGGGCTGGGAAACCTACGTCACCATCATTCTGCCACTGTAGACAGAAAAGACAAACCTTTACTCCTATTTTTGTTTGCATTTTATTCTGTTTCAAGGTCTGTCCTTGTAGGATTCATTAAATGGTCGAGCCAGGCTTTTGATGGCAGTGGGACGGGGGTGTTAAGTGTTGAAGCTAACACTTAAATAATTAACAATGAAATAGAAGTTGTTTTATTTATTTTTTATTTTATTTTTACAATATTAACAATGGGAACTATAATTCATCTATACGAACATAAACTGTCAAAGCTCACCCTACCATCAGTTTTACACACGTGTCTAACTAGGTCTGTTTTTCTTGTCTCTTTTTAACAGAGCAATGAGGGGGAGTCTGATGTGTCCAGCCCAACAATGTCCCCAAAAAGGAAAATCTCTTTCAGCCTTCATGTAAGTGACTTGAATTGCTTGAATCTTCCAACGGTTAATAGCCAAACCAAACTGCTTTAATTTTTTCCTGGGTATATAATTATGTATTCTAATGTCTCTTTCTCTCCTAATCTTGTCCCGTTAGAATTCTGTGGTCAAACAAACAGTGGCAGCTTCATCTTGTGCTAAGGTAACTTCCAGAATGGACATCTATGAAAGCAGGAAGCCCTATGGTCACTGGGTTCCAGTCCAATCAGGCAAAACCTCCAAAGCACGCAAACACAGACCTGCCACATCACACTAGAGTGGCAGAGAGTACATGGACATTGTAAATATTTTGTACATATATTTTACCATTTCATGGTCAAGGTTTTCTTTCAGATGTTAAAAGTTAAGTGGGAAGAAGTGGAGATTTCATTCAGGTGGGATTATTTTTCCTTTTGTTGTATAGTGTGCGGGTTATGATTGAATAAAGATTTATTTGATAGATTGTTTCTGACTGCTTTTGTAACTAGTCTCATAGATCAATGAACTGCACCCAGTGAGTCAATCTTAAGCCTTGATAAAATCAGAATTGGTAGAGAACACTGACTAAACTCAGGCATGCAGAGAAATGAGGTTTTAACTTGACCAATAGTATTCCTTACTAGGGGTGTGCAAAAAAATTGACATGCGTATCGCGATTCAAGCTCTACCGATTCATACTTTTTAATACAAAAAATTGTATGTGTACTGTAATCACATGGGAAAAGTAACTATATTTATATACTGTGAATCGTTATTTTTATTGAGAATAGTTTTTGAATCGAATCTTGAGCTTGAAAATCAATATTTAATCGTGCACCCCTATTCCTTACTTAGGAATTACATACTAGAGTAAAGTAATGGTGTATTTGGACATTTTTCTAAAGGGTTTTATCCTACAGTCCAGCCCGAGTGTTTGTGTGGATTTAAGTTGGCTGCATTTTTTTTATGATGACCACACTGTCAGTATTATACATTTCAGAATTTGTCTGTGTGTCACTTTATTAGGAACGGGTAATGTTTCAGACTGATGATGTGGTAGCCTGGTTCCAGACCTCTGAATTGCCAACAACTCTGATTTGTTTGATTTAAATGAAAAATGAAGTGATACAAAATGGCAATTCAGTCTGAATATCAGCCTAGATGATGCAGTGGCTCTAAAGGTACACAAATAATACCAAAGTATGTATATAATGCTATGTGACAAGTCTTTTCAAAAACCCATGATACCTCGAACAATTCCACAGTAGGGCAAAAAAAGTTACCCGTTATCTGTAGTTCATTTTGCTCTCTGAATCAAATTGTACTTACGCCTTTTTAACGGAAGACATTTTGAAATGTCAGTTGGAAAACCACAGGTGTTTAATATTTGATGGCTGAATTCCATTTAGCTTTAGTGTCCTCCTGGTATAGTGCATAATTGTGCTTACTGAGGCACTTGAACAGAACAGAGCCCTCAATGTGAATGTGCTTTTCCTACAACCTCTGCTGTGAATAACCCCTGTAATGTATCATTAGTACTACCTATCGATCACAGGCAGTCACAGAATAATTTTTTGCCTGTGGGACTCTGATGGTGATTGACGTTTGGTGATCATCCATCTGCTTACACATGATTTGAACATGTTCTTTCTTGAGTAACTTGATATATATCCTGCTGTTGTGGCTGCTAAGTGACTGGTTCTTGGCACATGTTAAAATATACTAGTGTATTATTGCCAGAAGGTAACTTATCTATTGGGTAAGATAACTATAAAGTGAGTTTGATACACTTTAATGCTCCCAAGATTTCTAGGCTGATAATAACATACATGTCACAATCTGCCGATTATGTCTGAGTGCCAGACTGCGTGTCTCATGCTGTAAACTGACCTGTAATTCTGATTAATTACTTATTGAATTACTTAAATACATAACGCAGGGAGTAGGTACTGAGAACTTAATATGCATCAAAATCATTGAT
The DNA here is from genome assembly GCF_031162955.1 of Sander vitreus. Lineage (NCBI taxonomy): Eukaryota > Metazoa > Chordata > Actinopteri > Perciformes > Percidae > Sander > Sander vitreus. Next base: position 20,127,325 of record NC_135874.1, on the reverse strand, counting down.
ATGCACACACAGCATAGTAGTCTCTAGTTTGAAGCGGACAAAGCAGAGAAGAGCGACAAGGTTTGTTTTGTTATGGAGTCATCACATAATAGGTTTGGAAAAAAAGATTTGGTGCTTGCAGGCTTTTGTGTCTATGGAAAAAAAAATCACTTATTTATACAGTCATTTTCCTATGTTTACTAGGCTTAAAACATAACCATTTTGCTTTGCAGGAAACAGTTTTAACTGGCAGTTGGTCTTGGAATAATTAAAGGCGTCAGATTATCTGAGACACACAACAGTGAATTTATGCAGCGTTATTCCTTCTACGATTCCCAGCCAATGTCCTCAGGCTAATCGGATAAGACTACAAAAATATCACAATCATAAACCTGAACGTTTAATCCACACCCTCAAAGCTCTAGAGCAGAGTCAGATATCAAAGCCCTCCCTTACCCTTCATCGGTAAAACAAACAATTTGTGTCATGGCCTCTTCGCACACTATCCTTCGAATGCATACCATACATTTATTGTGAGTAGGGCTGCAACTAACGATTACTTTCATAGTCGATTAATCTGTTGATTATTTTCTCCATTAGTTATTTGGTCTATAAAATGGTGAAAAATGTGGATCAGTGTTTCCCAAAAGCCCAAGATGACGTCCTCAAATGTCTTGTTTTGTCCACAACTCAAAGATATTCACTTTACTGTCACAGAGGATTGAAGAAAACTAGAAAATATTCACATTTAAGAAGCTGGAATCAAAGAATTTTTACTTAGGTCTTAAAAAAATTACTCAAACCGACTAATCGATTATCAAAACAGTTGGCGATTAATTTAAGAGTTGACAACTAATGCAGCTCTAATTGTGAGGTTGATTGATTCAAGATTAGATATAACAGAATATCTAATGGTTTGATTCAATTCAATGCTGGTATGTCTACACACACCAATGACTGTCTACCCTGTAGAGGGTGCAATGCGCCTATTTTCACAGACAGTAGTTGGATGAATGGGAGGCTTGCATGGGAACCTGTTGTCTTATCTTTTCTCCAGTCACAAGGCTTTCCCTGCTTATGTCACAGCTTGGGGCAAGTAAGTTAGACTGAGATGTAGTTGATAATGAATAAATTGAATTGCTCAGTTGTTGGTCCTTTTTGTGCACCTCCACCAAAACATTCTTTTGGTTTGATACTAGTTTATTCTCACGCTTAAAAACATCTCTATCATGAGACCACATGCAAGTAAACCCACAGCAAAACAAACAAGTGTGCAAGATAACTGGAAGTGGTTTATTTAAAAAATAATAAAAAGGATAATAATGATAACAGTTGTTTTAACTTCTAATAATGTACAAAAGGTACACCACACAGCTAACAGATAACTCATTATCTTTCGGCTCAAAATAACCTTAGCATGGTATAAAAATGTCAAACTGCCTTACAATACAGAGTACATTTTAGCATTTCAATATATGTATTCTAGGTAAGAATATCCATCACAGAAATGACGAAGTAGTGAGCATGTCCACTGAGGTGACTGACTGGACCCACTAGACAGCTGTGCCTCTCTCCAAGTTTTGTTTGATCTCGGCTGTGTATTTGCCGTAGAAACGCTCCGCCTTCTTGTTGAACTTGGCATTCCTCTCGTTAATGTAGTCGATGTCTGCGTCGTCATTGTAGGCCCTGCGTCGGCTGTACTTGGCCCGCTTCTCTATCCTGACAATCGCAAATAAAAGCAGCTTAAGGGAGGATTTCATAAACCAGTATGGCCACTATCCATGGCATATCCAATAACAATAATTGGGTACAGGCAATTATTTGGGGGTGTGCATTTAAATTTGGCAAGGAGTGGTGATGGAAAACCAAACACACACATGCATACTCGAGGAAAATACTGTCAATTTGTGAGCTCCCAGTCTTGATTTACTGTGTCTTCAAAGCATTGTTGTGCGTCATACCCTGGCAACTGAATCCTTGTCTAATGCCCCACAGTCGCATCTCTAACACAAGCCACAGGCTGTCTCAAATATAGAACAGCTCAGGGTACGACCAGGGTAATCAAAGGTGAAAGGGACCCTGAAGAAGGCTCTGTGCCGCTACGCGTGGGTTGCTTCTCCCCATGTCTTTTACATTTTCTATTACGAAATGGCCAGTAAAATAAAGGCTTTTTAATAATTTTGAAGAAGAGTGCCTTGGATTTTCCTTTTTTTTTCTACACTTAATTGAATTCCCGACCCCAAAGAGCACCTTCAAACATTGGACTGAACTTCCTGAGCACCCTGGACTTTTGTTTTTCAAAAGGTGAAAGGGACTTCTGTAGCAAAGACAAAAACTTTAAGAACCAAAACTGTTTGAAGCTGCAGTCAGTTACATGTGAGGGACACCGAAGATAATGGTTTTAACCCTGTGTTCTGGCTTTACAGTGGCTTTCATAAAGATTTGGCAAGCCAGCTTACCAAAACACCAAGTATGGTATGGACCATTTGTTTGACATAAGGTCATGTACATAGTCTGCTATGGTCTGACCAGGGGCCTCATTTATAAAACAGTACGTAGGATCCATACTGTGTATATGTACGCACAAAAGCTGCAAATGGTGTGCGGCAAAAAAATAATCCAATTTATAAAACTGTGTGCACGTACACCTGCAGGCAATGAATGTTGATGCATAGAAATGAGCCTACTGATCAACTCTTCTTTACGGTGAGTCATGGCAACAACCGAGAGAAAGACCCAAAAAAGGATTTTTTGGGACAAAGAAATGGAAATGCTTGTGGGTGAGGTGGAGGGTAGAATTCACATATTGTTTGGTGGCCACGGCAGTGGGGTCACAAACTAAAGAAAATGCAGCACAGTCATGTTCACTGCAGCGATTTTACACACAAAAACCACATGAAAACTCAATTCATCAAGCGATGTTGATTAAATCAGCTTAGTTAGGGGTGGTTGAGGTAAAAAGGAATCATCCTAACATGGTACTCCAGGGCTGGGGAATGTGATGGAGAGAAAGCCCTGATGAAAATATTGAGCGGAATTTGATTTGAGATTTGTTAGTGTTTCCGTACGTTCTCCCCGTCAGGTTTGTTTTTATAGATTCCCCCAACTTTTGCGTGGGAAGTGGTGTATGCCATGTAAGCTTGTTACTTGTCACGGGCAGCAGCCACAGAGAGCAAAAACCAAAGAACGGGCCGTTAGTACCAAGGTTTATCTTAGTCGTTTGCCCAGTAAGTCAAGCTGATACTTAATGGGCAGGCTGAGAGTAAGAATGAAATGAAAGGGACTATGGTCTGTTTTTGAGTGTGACTTACTGTTTCTCAACATCTTCCACCATGCGGTCAATGCCCTCCTTTGATGGCACATGGGTGCCGTGGATCAGGCTATTAGAAGTGGGGTGGAAGTCAACACCACTGTGGAGCACCAGCAAAGGAATTAGAAATGCATAACCACAGATTATCACAATTCTAACAGACTTAAAACTGACTTTTCTATTCCATCATTGTGATATGGCCATCCCAATTAGAGAAGATAATGTGGCTTTCAGAGAAAAATGTGTTATGTGTATTCTTCACGGTTCAGCATGAACGTCAGTCCTTAAGGGTGAAAAACCTGCAGGCACTGAACTATTCCATCTTCGTGTACATGCATTGCATCCTAAAAGAACGTCAGAAGTGTGTCAATACTAACCCCAGGGCAAATGAAGGGGTACATAACTTTACATGAAAAATGCTTTGTGTACCATGTGATGGGGGAATTCTAAGATGATTAGGCCAAGAACATTGTTAAAATTTATTTTTCTTGACTAGAAATTTCACAGTTACGGACTTAATATCAGAAAGGGTTCTTATGTCATCATCGTTTTTATGGACCCGTTAGTGGGAATACACAAAAATCTAGTAATGCCACATTTCTTCACATGTTGAACTGTCTGGACAATGTATTAAAAGGCACAAATACAATATTGTCACAGCAAAAGCAGATGGGACAGAGGCTTAACTCACCATTCCTCTCTCTGCTTCTCATAGCTTTCCAAGTCTGGTCTGATTTGCTTAGTGAGCCTTTGGTACTGTCGGAATTGGGCCTCGGCATAACCTGCAGTCGTGTGAGACGGAGAGAAATAAAAACCGACTGACTTAGAATTACCGGAACAAACAGCAAGCAGACACGAGGATCAGCAACACAACCGGCGGCTGGTTAGGGAGGGTAAAGGGGCAACTCTCCTCCTCCCTTCGTCTCTTGAAGCCCCTCTGGTGACAATTTTCTCCCCAGAGGTTTTAATTCACAGGAGGTTTGGATGCAACAGATGGAAGCCATATTTAGGAGACACAGCACGTTTTTTTTCGCCAGTAGATTAAATTGGGAGCAGTTTGAGATGATTAACATCCCAAGGGGTTCTTACATGCAACCAGTACTGCTCTTTACACTGCTGCTGTATAGGATTTAGGTAGCAACATTACAGTGTGTGGTATAGAAGTGGAAAAACTAGAAAGAAAAAATAAACAAGTCACATGCCATGTCACAGCAGGACAGAATAGTAGACCAGAATCACAGTTTACCACTTGTTTCCTCATGAGTAAACTGCATTAAATGACTATTCACTAAATGAGTAGACTGAGGTTCTGTGGTGTCATGCCTAAAATAAAGCAGTTCAATCCAATCCCAATTTGCTTCCATGTTACTTTCTGACGAGACTATAAAATTAGAGTCAAAACAATCAGTAAGTGACAATCACTTCAGTGTGTTAAACAATGACTGCCAGCCTTGATCATATTAAGTGTGAAAGCAACAGAAATTCCCCGTTGATTGAAGAAATGTGTTAGTTCAGATTTCTTTAAAAAAAATAAAGCCAATCAAGACTGCAGTCTTTAGTCTGTACTTTGGGCTTCATTAATTCACACACCTAATTAATAAGTTGTTCAAGTGAATATGAGGTTGGTGTTGAGTAATCAAAAGATAGCATCCTTTGGGTTCCTCCTACCGATGGGGCTAGGTACAGAATTCAATACTTTATAGGCAGCGACCGAATTGCCTCCTTAGTATCAAAAAATGCCTTGTAATTCAATACCAAATTTCAATAGCTAAAAGAGTAAATCTAAATCAGCAACAGTGAGCCAATAAGCATGCAGCATGTTTCTACCAAGATCTAATAATGCTGCTGATTGGCTGTCTAATGTCACGAGTAGGAGCTAAGATCTGTGCCGTAATGTTGTAATTTCTTTTTGTTAAAATGGATTTTATAAAATTGGTTTCGAAAACAGTGTCGTTCAGGAACCGGTATCGAAGTCACGGTATTGGTCTCGGTACCGGTATCAAAAATGTTTGAACGATACCCAGCCCTACCTACCGACACAAGGTCGGTTGAAAAGCAAAAATAAAAAAAAAGAAGAGTTGCCGGAGGCTGTGTCATTATACCCCAAGCATGTGTGCATAAGGTACCAGTGAGACGTTAAATACAATCAAGGAAGTCCAGTCTTTATAACAGATTTGAGCGCTTAATGGCTCTTCAGATGCCAAAACACTGCACAACGAGGTGCAATACTCACAGAAAGGATTTTACAACGTTATCACCAACTATTTCTTTAAACCACCAGGAATGTTTGCTGGATGACGTTCAACAAAAGTTGAGCAAGGTTCCACTTTTTATGATTGACGACCCTTCGTTGTTTTACCAGAGCCCCGTGCGTTGGCACTCCTGCCACATCAACAGACTGGCTCCATTCTAATGAATGAGAGGGCTGCGTTTTCCCCAAATGGGCCAAGTCGGTCTGAACGCAGCCTTAGACCTTAGATAGATCATCTGTCATTCACCTGCCATTTTATATTTTGAAGATAAATTAATAAAATTACAAAAGCTGACCAGGCCGACTAACTGACATGAATTCTGAGTTATTTACTAATGACTTCACGTCATGTCTCATATACACTATAAAACAAGTGCAAACAGTCTATGTCTGTCTTCACGGGAGACCCTGCCACCAACCTGCAAATCCTGTGTCTGGGTTCTTCTTCTTTTTTTTCCTCTCCCACCGCTCTGCATCGTCAGCAGTGATTTCAAGCAGTTTCACTCTGTCATAGTCCTCCCCTTTGGCAGCACATTCCTGAAAAACAAACATTAATATCTGGTTATTACATGGCCAGGCCAATCACAGCATTCTTCATTGCCATAGAGTTCTGATCCGAAGACTCTGGCGGACTATTTTTAAATAAAATTAAACCATTTTAAAAGAATGAAATCATTTTAAGTCCTGTATCACTCTGTCTGGTTTTTAATAGCAATAATGACCGTCTCGCTCTACATTATCCCTTCCATATATGACTCTTTGATTTGATATTTCATAATGTAAACTGTTGAGTTTGTGGCAATACACTTTTATTTGCTCCCTTGGGGAAATTAATTTTGTCGTACACAATCTAGGCTCTGAGTATATGCATGCAAACGGCGATACAGGCACCTGAGAGCTGCGCATAAGGAAATCAGGCTTATAGCAGGAGTCAAACAAGTAGTGGTCCTCCAGCCATGTATTTAATTAAAGACAGAGTGAACTACATATTTTGCACAGTGATTAATGTGCTACCACAGCCCTTTGTCTTAGTCAGTGGAGTTTTACTAAATCATATTTTTTGGGGCATGTTTGGCCTTTATTTGACAGGACAGCTGAAGACAGGAAGAAGGGGCGGGGGGGAGAGAGAGAGAGAGAGAGAGAGAGAGACTGTCGGCTTCAAGTCACCGTACATTTTGACAATCTGGTCAGTGCCATCTTGTGAGGGATGCACTGAATGTTCGGCAACCAAAAAGTGAAAAGGCTGAATTAATTTGACTGAACAATTAGGTCTTTGATGACGCGATCAAATAGCAACCAGCGTAGAGTGAAAAGTGCGCACGCTTTATTAATGCAGCAAACATGTCGGCAGGGTGGAAGCACTGTCACGGTAAAAAAAAAAAAAAAAACGCCAATATTTAACGACTCCGATCCTAGGTAATTGTCTGCTCCATGCATCTCATGTCATCGATGAGAAGAGTGTTACACCTTTCCTGTTTCGGGGTCAGGAAGCAGCAGTATTAACAGATGAAGCCCCCCCCTGGCTTGAGAAGCTTGTTGTTTTATTGTTCACTGTTACTTCACTTTACATTGTCTTTGCTATCTCTTTTTCCTCTCGCTTTTCCCTCACACAGTCGCACCTGTACGCTAAGTTACTCTCACTCCCCGGCCGCTCCACACCCCCACTGACGTCACTCACTCAACGCACCCGACATTCTTGCTCTAAGTTACGTTACTCTCATAAGGAGGAGTTGACTTTCATGTGAGAAAGCAGAGAAGCTACTTTTCATAAAGAAGAACCTGCCACTTTTCCTGAAGAAGTAGTGTTTTGTCTAGGACGATTATTCATTTGTTGTGGGTCCATTCACTTGCACGCTTTTCAATCCACTTATTGTTGTAGGCGTACAAAGTAGGCTACATTACATTCTTTCTATGGGTCTAATAGGCTACTCAAGGGGGGGCTCAAAGATGGACAAATAAATTAAAAATATTTTACTAATTTATTTATTTTAAGTAATATTTTGCTTTCTTGGTATAATGTCTGCTGGAATATTTAAAAAAAGAATAAATATTTTTTAAATTGTAATTTTGTAACTGATTTTTCCTTTGAAAAGCAAGACAAACGGTAAAAAGCACATTTTGACTATTTCATTTTTGCAATGATGAAAAAGTTGGCAAAACAAAAAGGAAAAAAGGTGAAAAACCGCATTAGGTTATCCGGCCTATGGTCAAGTTTTTCGTTATATTCGGCTTCGGCCAAGAATTTTCATTTGGGTGCATCCCTACATCTTGTCATCATGCTGAATACAGTACCATAGGTTCAAGGTTCTTTATTACATAGAGTTTATGCATACTATGCTTATAAATACCTTTTTCTTTTCGTCTACAGCAAGCTCCCACTCAAGTCTGGCTTTCTTCGCCTCCCAGTTAGTCGGGAGTTTCAGTCTCTTGTCCTCCTCCACAACCTCCTGGTGATTGATCTTACGGGCTTCATTCTGCAGTGAAAAATAACAACACATGATGAAATGTTTTACAAGCAGCTGTATACAAGTGGGATATATCAGAAATAACCATCCACGCGTATATTGTCTTATTGCCTAAACACGATAATTTCTTGTTAAAAGGGTTTTTCACAGGCGTGAGTCAGTCCAGCTTGCCATCGCCACATAGCCAAATAGCTTAGAGGAACACTCGAAAATACGATCTTGTCTTCAGAACGTAAAGGGCTTTAATCAGGAAAAGGTAAACAACTTACCCGTTTGAAATGCAACTCTCGGAATTTCCGTAATCTCGCTTCCCTCTTCTGGGACGAAAGAGCTTCACTCGGTCCCTCTTCAGTGGCTGTAACGTTAGCTGACTCCTGAAAATAACGACAGTTAACGTTACTATTAGCTATGGACAATACACTATAGAACGAGATGTTTAATGACAAAGCGTAGTTTATTTCACACAAGACAGCTTAAAATATTGAGCAGAAATAGTCTGGGACGAGCTGACGTTGATTAGCCATCGCAAACACTGGTTAACGTTAGCTTAGCACAACAACACGATATTGTAAACAACAAGAGTGGACCAGAAACACAGTCTCCGCCGGCAAAATGAATCATCGCTGTCCCAGGAATTATATTAATCGACAATATTTTTGCCACAAAACCAAATAAATTGGGTAATTTGACATTAAAATGAAGCTACTAACCTCACTACATGACGCCATTGTTGCACTAATGTTACGGTTAGGAAGAAGAAGACAGGAAGTGTGACGTTCATACCGGATACTACGAAGAAAATAAACGTTTTACAAAAAAAAAACGTTTTACATTTTATTATTTTGTCAGAACATATTTTTAATACAGAAAGGTCAAATGTGTGGGAGGGCTCCATTTCTTCCTCTAAGATGAGGGATTAATTTGAAGCAGTTTTCTGCAAGAGGATTGAAATTTAGTTTTTCTCTGTTCTTTCAATTTCAGAAATAGAATTTAAATTTTCATTCATTTGTGTCATATTTTACCTTATATATATAAAATAAAATTTTTAATGTATTTTATTTTATATAAAAATATATACGTAAATATTGTATTCAACCTTGAACTAAGCAAAAGGAAAAATAAAGGTCAGAAGCTTAAAGCGTAACTCTCGCCAAAATGCAACCTAGGGTCTTTTTGTGAATGTACCCGAGTCAAACTTTCGTTTAAAAGCATATTTAGGACGGATGCGTCACTTTTAAGATTTACCGTTTTCTCATTTTTCGGTCAAATGGCCTTTTGAATGGGAGTGCTAGGGGCACTTTTATGCTTGCCTCAAAATAGCTATTTTTAAAACACTAAGGGACTGTTCGTTATTTATTTAAGGGGCCACCGGAGGAGTTTTGGGACCTTTAGTCAAAAAAAGACATGACCCTCCCCTTGCCAGTAAAACATTTCTATGACCCTCCAAAACAATTTGGATAAAAGGCATGACCCTCCCCCAGCAACTCATCAATACCTTCTGTACTGGTTTGCACTTGGCAAATATACATATTCCCATTGTTTTTTAACAGCCAAAACATATGTGACTAAACCTCTGCATTCTCATCTGACACATCCCACTCCTCTGTTATGGTGTGGTGGCCATTTCAGGAGATTTACTCACTAACATTGTTGTGGAAACACAATAAGCATGGAAACTAAATGCACACTTCCTGCATTACTTCAAATACTAAGTTACTCCTCTAGTAAACTAGTATTCACTTTTTTTACTAAAGCAGTATATGATCAGAATCAGATGTATTACCTACCACCATTTAGTTGTTTTGTGTTATTTAAGATATTTATAAAATATCTGATCATGTCAGACGTAATTATTCCACTCATTTTTTAAACAATGCAATTATCCGTTTCAGCCACCAGGGGGCAGCTCCCCCTGCCCCACAGCAACCTCATGGGTCAGACCCATCTGGTAGCGAAGGAGGGCCGAGACTAAGAGCTACATGGAAACATATGCACCAGACAAGTCACTTTGAAATGTTGCTGTTTCTAGAATACAAAAATTGGGTGACCCCCCCCTCTGGACTGAAAAATGTTGGATGACCCTCCCCTCAGCAAAGAATAAAAAGACATGACCCGCCCCTATTTTCCTCCGGTGGTCCATTCCATAAATACCGAACAGACCCTAAGAAGGCTCGACACAACATGAAACTTTGCTCGAAGTGCTACACATGAACGCAAGCATTGAGAACATTGTTTGTGTACACAGAGTTTACTAAAAAGAAAGGTTTTGAGCAACTCACCAAAGCCCGTCTACGGAAAGCCGTTCCACTCCCTATTCAGCCCCATTGTACCGAATTTGGTTGCAGTTCCACCAGAGTTCCACTGGGGGTGATCGCGGTCCAGTGCTAAATGAATGGGACTCTACGGAGCTAGATGGCTAAATTTGTCTCTTTCGCCTGATTGTCGTTGAGAAATCTCAGATTTGATTGTAGCTTTTGCAAGTTCAACATGGATTATAGGTCAAAAGTTGAATGAACGAGTACTTGTGTCCTTTCGATTTCTTACAGGTTGAGTCGTTGTTGCCCATAACACGCTAGCATTCTGCTAATGAATGCTGATTGGTCAGTGAAGGACTGATTACGATCGGAGATCCCGCTTGACGGCATCCAAAGCAGAACCAGAATGTCAGAGTTAATATTTCGGCGTGGTCTTTAAAACATTAGCAAACCTCTTTCTAGCACGTGTATTAACAGGGAGAGGCTAACCTGTCAGCTGTGTTGTCGATGCTTCGAGAGAACAAAGGAAGCGACTCAGAGCTTGCAGTAAAGCAGTATCTCTGGCCGTATATGTGTATGACGTCATTTACATTTTAAAAGGCTTTTTAGAACAAAAAAGCCACTTTAAAAAAATCTAACACCCAGCAGTGTGTATTTTCTTAGCCTCCCCTTTCGAATGCAACATTCAAATTACTAGACAAAAAATTATATCCTGAGAAAAGTGGATTTTGAGGGGTATAGCTCCATAGAGTCCCATTCATTCTGCACTGGCCTGTGAGCGCCCCCTATATGGAACTCTGGTGGAACTGCAACCAGTTCAGAAGCCGGAAGTAACGAGAGAGTGGAACTTCTTCCCTTATTAGAAATTCTTTGAACTCACGTTAGCAGTTGTTGTTTACTCTGTCCGCCATTTTCCCAGTCCAAAATAGGCGATCTCCGAATGTGAATGAACGGACTCCATAGGAGGAAATGTCATTCTTATATGAGGCTCCTTTTTCAACTACAAGGTCAATATTGTGTTTCACTAACGACAAAACAACAAATTATCCGTGCATTTATATGGAACTAAGCTTTTGGAGCTTTTCATCTTTACTCTCCTCCCTTGACTATTTTTGACTGCCTCGATAGAAGGCAAAACCTTTCTTTTTAGTAAACTCTGTGTACACAAACAATGTTCTCAATGCTTGAATTCATGTGTAGAGACACTGGTGATACTTCGAGCAAAGTTTCATGTTGTGTTGAGCCTTCTTAGTGTTTTAAAAATAGCTATTTTGAGGCAAGCATAAAAGTGCCCCTAGCACTCCCATTCAAAAGGCCATTTGACCGAAAAATGAGAAAACGGTAAATCTTAAAAGTGACGCATCCGTCCTAAATATGCTTTTAAACGAAAGTTTGACTCGGGTACATTCACAAAAAGACCCTAGGTTGCATTTTGGCGAGAGTTACGCTTTAAGCTTCTGACCTTTATTTTTCCTTTTGCTTAGTTCAAGGTTGACATTTTATGTTTTACTCAAAGTAAGGTGCAAGAGACAGCTCTATTGGCTCAAGTAGAAGTAACATTACATAAAAAGGGGCTTAATGACAAGGAAGCCCCACATGCAAATTATATGAGGATAGATTACAATTTGAAATATGTGTCAGCTTTTTCAGAGGTCTAACCTAATCATTTTTACATTTACAAAAGAACTTGGGGCACCTCCTATAACAATATCAAGGAGGCCAACAGTGGAGTGTCTACATGAGTCTATCACAAAAATGAAATTTCCTGGTATATGCACATGGCCTGTGGTCACAATGGACTTTTTTGAAAACAATTCTGTCTTGTGAAGGATGCTTTTTACATCGTTCTTCTCTAAAAGAGCTGGAGGCTTTCCCTTGTTGAACAGATGGCATTTTGTAATTTATTACAACTCCTGTTAATGTTCTTATCTGATCAAACATTCAAGGAATAGACATAATAATAATAGCTTGCATTGTTTTAGTGCCTTTCAAGGAAACCCAAGAAAACCCTTTACTTGAAAAAAAAAAAAAAAACATAACAACATAACAACAGAAAAATAGAATAGGACAGGAGCTCATGTTTAGAAAGTATTATCAGGAATTATTTGAAAACTAGAAACCCTATAGCAGTTTAGTGTCATCAGACTCATAAAATGTCAAACCTGTTAGATTACAAGAAACTGTAATTATTTGCTGCAATGTAATGATCTTTTTTTTATCATGGCACCATGGCAAAAGTAATTGCCAGGCATCTTGTATTTTACAGGAATGTCTTTGTGTATAATTTTAAACCATGCCATCTTGCTTTCTTTTGAAGTTTAAATTCATAGCAAAATACTGCTCGACTAATGGAAACTGGCATGACGCACACAGACAGCAGTTATGAATATGACTGGAGGTTATACAGTAAGAGGCATGAAAGGTCAAGCATAAAGTCATCAGTGTGTGCCACACAGAGAGTCTGTTCAGACTCCCCTAAACTCAATTGTTATGGTTGTTTTTGCTGCAGAGAAGTGGAATCTCATATGTATTAGCAAAGCATGACATTTTTACGATTCTATAATTCTATGATTCTATGATCAGAAGATGAAAGTAAACTCTTTCAAGAGCATTTGAGCATGTTTGACTTGCCAAAATGGATGTGCTCCCTGTTTGATTGCAATATACTAATAGAGCTCTTTTGGAGGATGTAATTAAGTGGAGTTTATAGTCTTAGATTAAAGCATCCTCTAGATCACAGGCAATGTTAATGGAGTGATGCATTTTCACTGGAAACCAGATGGGAGCACATCACAACAGAACAAAACATCATTGGCTACAGTAATAGGCAGGGCTCGACTATTGCCATGCAAAAGAGAAAACATCTTCATAATAAATGACTCTCAAATGAAGAGTAACAGTAAAGTAACAGGGAAAAAAGAGGAAGAAGCAAATGAGCATTTCCTCTGTATTTAATTCAAATTTACAATGGCAGTGTGCAGATCAGATCAAAACAACAGGAATAGAGGTGTGTACAGTATATGACTTTTAAATTTCCAGACATCAATACAACATGAGCGTGAGAGTTTACAGCATGTCTTATGGGTTCTTTGTCTTCAAAAGCTGTTAGTCTTTTTGTTACTGTCATCCACACATCCTTTACAGTTCTCAAGTATTCTCATATGGTAACTAAACTGCCCTCAGGGTGCATTCACTCACTCACTCACTGCCCTGTTTTGCCTGGACAAAGTTAGCAAGAACCAATATGTAGTAACAATTGTAACTTCACGTTTAATGTTGAGGTCATGTATAAACCCAAGGTACAGTATAGTAGCTTGGCAACAGTTAATGGGGATTCAAATAATTAAACTGTGTTTGGGGACCTGCTACACAGAATATATATTTTAGTCGACATTAATCAGTCGGGAAAAAATGAAATATTTGCACAATACAGGAGCATCCGTATTTACAGTATGTGTGAACATTACTGTAAGTTTAGGTACATATTATGACAACAAAGGAGTCTTTCTGTTCATTCCTGTGCCAGAGCTTCATATGTTACAGTAGAGATTGGTTTAATCTAAATTTAATTGACTTTGTGACAGGCAATGTGAGGATCTACGCAACGCTGTCATTGCCATTTAAGGGATACTAAACTTTAGTGCAGTACGACATGGATCTCACATGTGTTGGGGCCACCCAAAAATGCTGAACAGCCACTCCTCGATATTAACTTTTCCAGTCAGGCAAATCAGGCCTGAAATAGAGTAACATTATATCGGCAAATAAATTGCACTTTAGGGGCACATTCATAAATACATAGCAGACCTCATGGTCCTTCATAACCATTAATCAAACTGGACATGATATTAGTTCAGTTTCCTACATGCTGTAAATGAGATACTATGTTTTTTGTGCACACAGACACACATTTAACTGGCACTGTTATCTTGCTCTTAATAAAAGTTTCTCTAGATAGCACATGGGGGGCAGGGCCTCTTGCTGTGCAAGCAGCTGCTTGACATCTGGAACCTAATATAAACATCATGGCCAATAAAATCATTCCATTTCCTTAATTACTATTCCTGTCATTTCCGCACTAAATGAAAAGTTATTAATTCAGTGCCAACACAAACATACTTCTCCAATACGAGGAGCTACTCCTGAAGCGTCGCCACCCTGACTACAGGCCGCTGTCACTGGACTGGAACCACAAGCTCCTGCCTCGCTCTGCCAGTGTGTGTTTGTGTGAATGTGTAAACGTGAGCGTGTGTGTGTGTGTGTATGTGTGTGTGTGTGTGTGTGTGTATGTGTGTATAGGGAACAGAGGCCAAGGCGCTGCAGACATGTATGGAACACAAGATGGCGTCTTGTTTTCCATCTCATCCACATGTTCCCACTGGTGCCAGTATAATCATGACAGGCACAACCCGTCCTGTTTCATCTCTCTCCTTCCTCCTCCCCTCCACACTCATGCTCTTGTTTTTTTTTGCTGCTTCTCTGTGTGTTCAACACATGCCCTGCCATCTTTTGCTCCATTTGTACTACTCTTTCCATACATCTATTCTCTCCCTTGTTTTTTTTTCTCTGCCATACCTACCAATGTGAACCCGTTCATGAGACTGTGTTGATCTAGTCCATGTTGAATAGCAGGCTTGTGACATAAAGGGTGATGATAAGACACATTAAGATAGCATCTGTCTGCAATGTTGCCAAATTACTTACTGCAGCTATACATGTGCGATAAATTGCAATCTTTCTCAGGGTCAATTTGTCATCAAGCTACTTTTCAGATGAAACAATCCTCCCACTTTCCTTCATTACCAGCTGTCCATTTTAGTCCAAATGCTTCCGATTGATTTGCTGGTGCTGGTGCTGTTAGACATATCCGAAGGGCATGGATGAATGCCGTGAACATAGAGCTATTTGGACGTTAGTCGCCGAACACCAAAAGCATTTTTGTGTCAACACAAATGCCAGTGTATGTGTCCAAGATAGTAGATCTTGACTCACCAAATACTATCTTCCCCTCTAGGCAAAATAACGCTAATATCATGTAGATCATGAGGTATATGATTTGTCACGGTACTAGCTGCTCTGATTCCGCCGTTCACAGGCCAAGAGAGGAAGAGGATTTGGTGAGCGACACATATACTTACACAAAAGACGCATGTATGCACTCAAATACCACCAGTTTTGTAGTCAATGCTTTTGCTCCACCACACACAATTAAAGTCCCAATTAAAGGCCATTATGGGTTTTCCACTAGCAGCAACCACAGGGAGAGCGCTCCACGGCTCCTACATTGCGGGCAAACAGATGTCTCTTGTGTTGTCATCCAAAGGAACTCAGACTGATCCACAAACTTAATGATCATAATTACTGATCAAAATTAAAGTGCAACAACAACATAAACTCATAGGATGCAATAAAAAAAGTTTGAATGATTCCTGTAATATGACCCAAGTGGGACTATCAGAGGGAAGTGCTTGTGAGATGTTCATCCTGAGGTATAGTATAAAAAGTATATTGAAGTGATGAAGCCACTTTCTCAGACAGCCCATTAAACTCCCATTTACCACAAGAGGGAGGCATTTCCCTTATATTTTACCAGAAATGACAGTCCCATTAAATCTGAGTGAGGATATTAAATAAAAAGGGTTAGGGTTATGCAATTGTGTCTCTGTATCCCACAATCACCAATAGATATGAGTTCTCACCACAGATCAAAGCACTGGGCTCCATATCTGCTGTGAAGCATCCCTTCACCACCACACACAAGTTCAACATGAGTGTCTTCCCTTGAGCGGAGCCCAAAAAGAATCATGGGTTTCCGCTTCTGAGTTCCCATCCTCTTACCCAGTGACCTTAATGAGAGAGTAAAGTTCTCACTTGGCCAAACAATACGCTGTTGTAGAGGGCTGCGATAAGTCAACAGCCTCTGGACATGCAGCTGTGTAGGCGAACAGTCCTCTCTATCTGTCCCCGGCCTGAGACGCAAAATCAGTTGCCAGATCAAATAACCTCACACAAACGTGCATGTGGGAGCGCACGCACGCACGCACACACACACACACACACACACACACACACACACACACACACACACACACACACACACACACACACACACACAGAATCCCATTCCCACCCAATTTTGTGAGAACTACCAATCTGTTTAGTGCGAAAACGGCAGTGGCACCTTTCATCTTGAGTTTAAGGCAATGAATCTAATTCCAAATCTAATGATGATCAAACCAGTGCCAAATAACTAAAAACAGTATCAACAACAAAGCCACCACTGTGAACGTTTGAGTGATAAATGTGCTCTTTCTTCATGGTCAGTATGGTTTATTCTGTTAAGTCTTTAGGGCTTAAAGAGGTCTTTTATATTCATGAACAAACTCAACTTATTTTGTGAAGCAGAACATTTTAATAAAGTCATTCTCAAGGTGGAGAGTATTTTCCTCTGGGAATAATGTCAAAATAGAATTTGCAATGTGAGAAAATAGTGGTACTTTGATACAGATAAGTCTTAGAATTTGTATTTTATTTTATTTTTTTTACAGATTTTGCAACCATAACATCTTAAATTGAAAGTTATATTTGACATTAGAAACAGAAAACAGTTGGGACAAAAAAACCTTACCATTTAGTAGCTGTTTCTGAGCGTTCGATAACACAGTTATTACTGTATATATATATTAATAAAGTGCATATATAAAGTGCTCTGAAAGATCATCAGATATCAAAAGCTCCAGAAGTTACTAAATTCACCTTGTGTGAACATTTTGATACATACACTAACACTGGTTTACAGGTGTTTTAAAAACAAATGTTATTTGGTTAAAAGGCAGGCTCACAATCTGCAGGAAGAAGAAGCCAGAGGAGGCAAATGATCCTGGAGGACCAAGGTCACCTACATTTTTAACCAATATCATTCCCTCCAATGGAATCGCTGCTATCAATGGATTAGTAAATCTGCGCAGTGTTTTCGTGTAGAGCTCAACTTTGGTGAACACTACACACTATAATATCACGCATAGGATAATATTACACAGCCTACTACTTAAACTTGAAATATGGGACTCATCGATGATTATTAATGGAGGTGTAAAAAAAATAATTTATCCAAACAAGACTTTGGACTTGCATTGGCAGGCATTATTGTCACACCGAGCGTTTTCCTTCATTATTAGAAGAGACAGACAAAGCCACGTCCAGATTTTGCTGAAAGGTTCAAATGAATATCCTCTTGGGTTAACATCAAAGGAATCCTGTTCTCGCTTACCAAAAATAGCCTATGTGGTCATAACTTTCATACACTCCTTGTGAGACGTTTGATCCTTTTAAAGTAAAATGAAAACACGTTCCTCCGTTCTTTTCTCATTGGGTCAAAGATGCTATGTATTTCTTTAAGCTAGAAAACATTAAATGCACACCCAAAAGGTCCTCTCAAACCTTTGCATGTCTTTGTAGCCGGGGGATGAGTAGGTGAATTGAAGTCAAATATACACTTTTTGTATCCTTTACTCTTGTGGGATAAAAAAAATTATAAATACATGTACAACATTAATTTCCTCTTTTGAATCACTGATTACAAGCACTAATAATTATGAGGGGATTTATCTTAGGAACTTATTAAATTATATAAATAAGGAAATGTAATATGAAGTAAATATTTCTACTATTTTTATAGGTTTTGCCTGATGAAGGTCTAGTACTGAAACGTTGCCAGGTATTACATTTATCTCTGCAAGTTAGACAATGTGCAGGAGTTTCTTTGCTACTATTTTTATTTTGAAAATGCGTGCCACTTTTTAGTATTTTTGTTCTTTAACTTAAACTTTTGTTCTTTCACTTAAAACATGATTATGGCATGCAACAAAGGTCTCTATGGACATTTCGGCTATGTTGTATGTACTATTAAGTCATTGGAGCACCCTATTTGTATACTTTGAATGTTTATTAGTTTGTCTTATTTAATGTCTCATAGCTACTTAAATGTGGCCAGATTTCTTCTGTATGTTCTCTTATCTGTTCTTTAAAGATTTACTGTAAGATGTTGTCTTGTGTTGCATTATGTTCTTGGTTAATATAAAAAAAAACTAACTGTGTGTCAATCACTGCTTATGCACATGCATTCATTCTGCCTTGTGGAGGGAGGGGCTTAGGAGACCGTTTTGGGCTTTAGCAGAAAGGGGGGGAGGGACTGAGAAGTTGTCGATGTTCACAGTTTTTGGCTAAGTCCTGGATCTTCGCAATCCTACAGACAGCACCTTTAAACAGTGGGGCTGATTGTTGATGTGGAAGCACGGAATGTGAGGAAACTCAACAGTGACGTCTGGTGGGCAGGTGAGGAATGGCAGGTCTGAGAAACAGGAGAGCTTAGCACACAGAAGAGATGAATCAGAACAAGAGGCAGAAGAGGAAAGAGAAGGAGGACAGAGCCATGGCATGCAACCACAACCATGACAACCAAATACAATAAATGACAAAAGCAATTGCTGTTGTTTGAATAGGTTGTTCTAAAGTGTAAAAAATTTCCAGTGTGGTATTGGCACTATTTGGTCCATCAAGTTATAACGGGTCTGTGGGTGACTCGCAGTCATTAAAACCAGACGCACACGTGGGAGCGCTGAACAGGACAGGGAAAACAGTGACGGATATTCCAGAGTCAATGAACTGTCTCAGCCAGACAATCTGCAGGGATGTAGGGTTATGTGTGTGAATGAATGAGGTGTTTTCCCTAATGCGGGCTATAATCTGACCCTCTTGGGAGGGAGGAGCAGGCGGAGTGCTGTGGAAAATGTTCAGTGTGAATTCAGACTGAAGTTCCATTTCTAAATCTAGTACATGCAAGAGGAAAATAGAATTGATGTCAACCAAGAACAAAAACACAAAACATAGGAATGTAGAGAAAGAGAGGAATATTTGCAGGAATGGAGGGGAAGAAAAGGAAAAAAAAAAAAGGGAGAGCATTAGGCAGAACAAGCTTGAGCCATGTGTAAACAGAGTATATAGAAACCAGATATGGCCGATCCTAAAGGTAATATACAGAGAGAATGCGTTTAGCAGAGTCCATTAAAGCCAAAAGCCTCTGAGGGAACGCTTCTAGCCAGACACGGGACTCTGATGGAGGTAGCCAAGACACTCTAACTCCAGGTTAGCCTCTCAGTCTGAGTAATGGACCAGGGTGTTTTCAGTCTCCCATGGCCCCTTGCGAGCCCCACCGAGCCCCTATGATGAAGTTAGAGAAGCAGCAGGCAGTGTTACAGCAGAGAGAGAGAATGAGCCATGCCCGTCTCCTGTTGCTGTTGAATGTAATTTCAGATCGAATTGCAGCGGAAGCACAACTGACAGAAGAGAAATCTATCGAATTCAGCTCAGACATCACAATAATATTGAGTCTTGTTTATAAACACACATTCAGGATGCTTCAGAAGTATCATTCGTTCGAAAGCCCCAATGCTGAGCGTGGGTCTTCAGTGTCGTGAGAGCAAACCCTAAAAGAAGTGGTTTGAAATGGGGCCATTTGATACGGCTGCTGATCAATTGTTAGTTAATTATTTGGATTTCCACTGTAGCATCACAATACAATTTGTTGTTTAATGTATGATACACAATTTCTGTTCTACACAGAGATGTTCACAAGTCATTTTTTGGAAGTCCAAGTCAAGTCTCAAGTCTTTTGCCATGAGTCCAAGTCAAGTCTCAAGTCTCTGGCCATCTGATCTGTCCCTAACACTGTATTGTTAAATCTTATGAATTCAAAGTATGTCCTGTAGCTACCATCCATACAGTACAGTATCAAAATCAGTTGTGGGATTACTTTATGGGGTCTATTTAACACATCCCTCTAGCCCTCTGACCTGGTGAAATATTAACCTAAAGCTGTCACATCATATGGATACAACTATAAAGATACAATGTGCCTGTTCCCAGCATTAGCACAACACTTTGCGATGGTTAGCTTGTTACCTGTGGTGATATATGCTAAATGTAATATCTCTTTCACTCAAAAAAATGTCTAATGTCGAAGTGGAAATCAAGAGAAAAGTGGCAGCGCCACACCAGTTACAGAACAAATGCATCTCAGTGTCAGTCCAAATTACGCACAATAACCAGTTTGAACTCAATGATCTAATGCAATTTATTTATTTATTTATTTTCACAGTTAGTTAGTATGCTCAATGAAACTGAGTCCAGCGCGAGAGAGACCCGACTCAGAGGAGGAGAGGTTAGTGAGGCCAGCGTCTCCACGGCAGGTGACAGCGCGCACGGATCCGCTGCGCCACGCATGGATGAAATAATGAATTAGTAAATAGGACTACAGTAACAGAAATATGTGCAGAATTAAGACAGTCAAGACGGCCCAGTGTTTGGTGGACCGGGTACATCACATGAGTTTGCCCATCCGGCACAGCGTTTGTTCCTGGAGAGATGGATCCGTGCGTCCCGCCTCCTGTGCGCCATGGATGTGTGAGCCTCAGCAACTACTAACTATAAAGATACAATGTGCCTGTTCCCAGCATTAGCACAAAACTTTGCGATTCTTAGCTTGGTACCTGTGACGATATATGCTAAATGTAACGTTTCACTTTCTTAGCGTGTGAGTGACTGACCTATCTGGGTGCGTTTTGAGATGCCTGATGAAGTTCAACGTTGTTGATCCGGCATCATTTATCTTGGTGCCAAACACCTTGCATGTAGCTGTTGGCTTACTGCCTCTGTTTACCAAGTTATTGAAAGCAAAACTAATGACAAAAGGCACAACTCCGGGAGGACTTGGTGTCGCCATCGGCAATGTATTTTTATGTGTGAGTGTGCACACATAAGGCATAACGCATGCGTTACGTTGCACATTATGGCAAAGGGCAGGGGACATGAGGCTCATCATATGTTTCCCCAACGTATATGCGCCAATAAAAGAAAATAGAAATACATGAATAAATTTAGATTTAAAAAGCAATAATTGCATGAAAACAGGTTGTTGACGAGTCTCGAAGCTCGAGTCTGAAGTCTTTTGGGTCGAGTCGCAAGTCAAGTCTGAAGTCAGATGTTTGTGCACTTAAGTGCGACTCGAGTCCGAGTCTCAGACTCCAGTCCACATCTCTGGTTCTACAACATGTAATATTGAAATGTATCAAGCGGTGCTGAGATTCTGTAGCACAGTGGTGCTTTGAGCTTAACATTAATGTCAGCATGTTAAAGGTCCAATGACATGCTGCTTTTTGGATGCTTTTATATAGACCTTAGTGGTCCCCTAATACTGTATCCGAAGTCTCTTTTATATAGGCCTTAGTGGTCCCCTAATACTGTATCCGAAGTCTCTTTTATATAGGCCTTAGTGGTCCCCTAATACTGTATCCGAAGTCTCTTTTATATAGGCCTTAGTGGTCCCCTAATACTGTATCTGAAGTCTCTTTTATATAGACCTTAGTGGTCCCCTAATACTGTATCTGAAGTCTCTTTTATATAGGCCTTAGTGGTCCCCTAATACTGTATCTGAAGTCTCTTTTATATAGACCTTAGTGGTCCCCCTAATACTGTATCTGAAGTCTCTTTTATATAGGCCTTAGTGGTCCCCTAATACTGTATCTGAAGTCTCTTTTATATAGACCTTAGTGGTCCCCTAATACTGTATCTGAAGTCTCTTTTATATAGGCCTTAGTGGTCCCCTAATACTGTATCTGAAGTCTCTTTCCCGAAATTCAGCCTTGGTGCAGAATTA
Organism: Sander vitreus; assembly: GCF_031162955.1. Lineage (NCBI taxonomy): Eukaryota > Metazoa > Chordata > Actinopteri > Perciformes > Percidae > Sander > Sander vitreus. Next base: position 20,105,352 of record NC_135874.1, on the reverse strand, counting down.
CAGCTACTAGAGCCAGTCCCAATTTATGTTATTAATGTTAAAAAACCTCATAAAGTGACATTTTCATACCATGGGACCTTTAACATGCTCCTATTGACAATGTTAACATGATATTTAGCAGTTATATTGTTTAATATGTTCACCATTTTGTTTGGCATGTTAGCATGCTTACTTTTGCTTATTAACACTAAACACAATTCAGCTGAGGCTGATATAAATATCATAGGTTTATGCCTAAATACTTGCAAAACAAAAGTAAAAGCAGTATTGGACAAAGTACAATTTTGACCTGATGATAGCACTAGATGAAAAGTTAAGGTATTACCAAAGATAGTACAATTCATCCTGAGGGGAGCATGACACGTGTGTAAAGAATTTCATGGCAATCCATCACCAAAGTCATTAGGATTCATCTTAATGAAGTAATGTGGAAGATGTTATGGCAAGTTGTCTGGACTAAAGTGGTGGCCCGATGGACTGATATTGCCATCTCTAGACCCATGCTGCTAGTTGGACTAAAAACAAGATCAATTAACCTTCACCTGACAAACAAGACTTTCTCGTCATTCATTGCATCCCCATGTCTTTTCCTCTGCGGTTAACCAAATCTTGGCTCATTTCTCCAGTGCGACGCCATCGCTATTATAATGCCATCATCCCTGCCTGCCAAGCCATAGAGAATGATGTCACTTCCACCCTTGGTCATGGTGGTTTGGCATTGGCCACTGGTGCATGTGACAATTTGTGCCCTACTACGAAGCCCTAAAGCTTCCATTTTGGCAACCAGCCATGAAATCCACACCCTCACCCAGTTTCACAGCAAGACACGCAGTGATGCAGCTGAATGTTTTCATTCACTAGAGAGCTTTTGAATATGCCCTTATTTTTTACTTGTGCTCCCTTTAATACTTCCATGTTAAATATCCACCATCTCCCCCCCTCCTCTTTTTTTCCCTGTCACGCTGTACATGGTCTCCACTCCTGTCATTTACCCCATGGCTTTGTAGTCGTGTTGCGAGGCGGAAAGGAGCTGGGCAGGGCCAGTTGCAGGCCCAGCGGTGGCTGATGTATGTCTCCTGGAGAGGAAACACAGCACAGGCGATGAGAGAATGTGGAAATGTACGCACGGCACAATGCCCGCTGGGCCCGGCCCACTCTGCACTGTGTTTAGAGGCAGCCTTTCTTCTAGTGCCAGGTGGGCGGGGGATGAAAGAGGGCATTGGGAGGCTGGTGGGTGGACACAGGCCTGGGATCAAACAACAGAGAGGCAGTGAAGGGTGGTGGTGCTAGTGGGGGTTGTGTGATGAGTGTGAGGAGTGGTTAATTGACTGGATGGTTTTAATTCATATGTGATTAATTACTGCACAAATCGTCCATGCATTTTACTTCAGCTATTTCTCTCCCCTGTTTATGAGGCTTCCCCATCTCTGGTTTTGGAATATTACTGAGGCTATTAATGTTAACATTAAAATGTGCATTTCATTTCCTTTGCTGATACCATTCAAAATGACACACAACATTAAACTGAAAATAGATCCTGCGCTGCTTAGGCTCAGTAAAAGATTTGAAAAGCCCTTGTTAATGTGAAGTATTTATAGTTTGTCATGTTTAAAATTGCTACTCCATGTGTACTAGCAAAGCATATTCTATGAAATATACTTCATTCATCATGACCAATGTGTAATTTGCTAGTCAACAGCGTCCAAACTCTGATTCTGCATACTGTATTTGTGGTTGGGAATTTCACATACATACTTGCAATGTGACTAAAAGCGGGGGCAGATGCATTTGTTGTCCCCGTATAGCATCCCATTATCCCAGCCTTCCAGCTCAGGCGTGTGGGTTCCCCAGCCCAGAAATGGTGGTGAAGATGGGACCAACCACCACTCACAGGCTCCGGCCGGATGGGGGGGGAGGATGACACTTGTCATTTGGAGGTTTGGGTCTGATTGCTTCCACTCGTGAGGGACTTAACTGTCCCCACTGGGAATGCGGTCCTTTTTACACCCACGTCTCAGGACACAAAGACGGAGAGCGAGGTGTAAAAATACAAAAATAAGTAAGTACAGCCATGAAGAGTAAAGCTGACAGTGCAAAACAAGGTCACTAAGCCAAGCATGAACAAAATATGCCTATCTATAAAAAGAGACATAGATTATATTGTGGGAATGGGTTATGACAGTGACTGGGTACTCATTATGGTGGGGAGGAATTCAGCTTTTTTACATACTCAACTAATACAAATAAATCAGTTTTGTCAGTTCAAAGATACCTACAATTTTTTAATTATAGTTGAGGTCAAAGATGAAGCTGTGGCACAATTTTAGCCAGAATTTTTTTATGCCATTCAAACATTAACGCAGTTTTAGATAAACAATGTATCACACTGCTATATGTATGTGAAAGGGGTCACTCATAATAATGAACTTATAGATAATTATCACCCAACTCGGCAGTTTCTCTCAACTACTCAGAACTTCGTAGCATCTCTCAGCTCACTGTTTTGGTTCAGTATCAACGCTGTCATCGTTTCCAGAGAAAAAGTGCAAATAACCGACTGTACCCTACCTGCCCAGTACCAAACGGCAGACAGACAAAGTTAGCGACTAGCTTATGGACATAGTGGAGCATTTAGTTAAATAGGCAGATACGGGCGCCTGGGTAGCTCACCTGGTAGAGCAGGCGCCCGTACATAGAGGTGTACTCATCCACGCAGCAGACTCCACCCTGCAGCACTTTGCTGAATGTCGCCCCCCGCCGACATTTCATGTCTTCAGCCGTCCTATGTAAATAAAGGCCAAAAAAAAACAAGCAGATATATTTGGGTTGGTGTAGACCAAAAACAGAGCTAAAAGGAGAGTGACAATTGGACTTACATTTCCATTAACACTCCTAATGTTGCTTTGTATATCCTGGATGTATAAAAAGGCAACTGTTTGCTAACATATCAACTTAAAAGGTAATAATGTGACAAGGTGGTGTTCACAGATTGTTTCTGTTGCCCTCAAAAGTTAGTCACTGCAGGTTTAAAATGTGCACATTCCAAAAATGTCAGCGTCTGTCAGTGATCGAAACCAGACATTGTTTAGGGGATTTCTGACTATACCTCTGAAATTCAACCATGTTTGAAAGCTGACCATATTTCATAGAGAAATCCATGGTTTGGAATACATAATCAATGTAATTTTTGTCTTACTCTGCTATGTGCTCTTATACCCTCCTCGCTTGCTTGCCCACCCCCTCATTTACAGTTGAATGCAATCGCTTTATTGGCTCAGTCGTTCCTGTTCTGAAGCAGTGGGGCCTTGCCAGTCGTCGTGGTTACTATAAAAACTAATCATTTCAATTTCCTTGTATCTTATTTCATTCATGTACTTTAATCACAGTCTGCGGAAGGCGCCAATGTTTCCCCATGAGTGGCGTCTGCTAAAGAGAGTAGAAATTTAGAGCGGGCCATTTTCAGCTGCCACTGGTGCAACCGTGCAGAGACATCCATACTAGTGTCTTTAATGAATGCGCTGGAGTTCAAGCGATTAGAGCTCATCTTAGAAGAGCTGCATGCCCTTTTGATGTTTGAATCCTTCAAATGAAGTCAAGGGGAGAGACAGAGACGAATCACCTGCGGTTTTGGAAATCATTTAGAATGGACTGGCTTTCCATACTGATAGGGGGTGAAAAAGGTTTGATCTTTGTTGGATCTACTGCTTCAGATTGCCTCTCTCTCGTTCTTTCTGCAAGTGAGTTGGGGGTAAAGAAAAAGGAAAGAGAGAGTGGCTTGGGTTTCACAGAAGACTAATAGATGTGAATACTTTAAAACTGGAAAAACTGCAACACTAAAACAATGTAAGCATGAGGCCAGCAGCATGTGGACGACTGTGATCACTGAAATGCCTGGCACTGTGGCAGGGTTGGGCCAGTGAAGAATTATGGCCTTCGTCTGCTCCATTAATTAACAGCCATTCAGACAGGAAACCAGAGCCAGCACTCCAGTCCGCTTTCATGTCTCATCCCATTTGCCTGCAGAAACCTAATTTTTCATTATTTACTGTATCACTTTCAGACTGATGATCATGAATATTGTGTAAATAAAGGGCACATTTTTTTTGGAAAAGGTTTGAAGTACATTTTGCTGTTGAAATATTGGCCTGTGGTACGTGTTGTTAGTGAAACCCTCAGTGGGCTGTCACAGGGTGACATTAGAAAGGCGGCCTTGTTCAGCCACACGTCCAGGCGTAACAATAATGAACCTCAGAGACTTTGAGAGCGGGAGGAAAGTGGACGCAAGTGTTTTATGATCTTACAGCACCGCGGACAAAGCAAATAATCGCCAGACACAGAGGAGCAGGTAGTTTCACTTAACCTCTGCTCAGGGCTGAGCGCCAACTTAACTGGAAGCACATGGCTGCAGAGGACTTAGATTGAAGGAGAGAGACAGAGAGCGAGACTGATTATTCCTATTAACTGATCCACCAATTAAAGATCCTTCACAGTGCTGAGGTGTAAGACAGCGTCCAACCTAATGCCACTGTTATCCCACAGTAGCTGGCCCTTTGCTGGTATATGCAAGCCTACTGTAGACAGTTACTCAAGTTACCCTGGCCACACAGCAAGTGGTAACACACAGAAGACTTGAGGAAGTGACAACTCTGGTTGATGCCTCGGTGTACCTGCATGGTCAAATGGAGGAGAGTGTATACATCTCGTGGACTGTGGTTTGCTGTTTACTGGATGTCTGTGGCCTGTGGCTTTGTCTCCCTCCCATTAGTGTGTTTGGTGTTGTTCGCATGCCGATTGGCCCTACGGTAAATGCTCCTTATCGGCCGGCCACTCCTGAGGGCACTGCAGCCGCAGAAACCCCTAAGAGGGTGTAGGATGGATGAGGTGTATACATCAGGGCAAGTGGGACAAAGTGTCTGTGCAGGGATGCATGAGCGTACACACATATGTGTGCATGTACAATGACATTATGTCATGATATTGTATACTGTATGGGTAAATAAATGGGTCAGGCTCAACGGCAGTGACCATCCATCTCTCAGGCCTGGAGTTGCCCGCTGCACTGCCCAGGTTAACTTCTCTGGCCAAGCGCCACTATCAGGTTCCCCCATGTGGTTCCACTTAGACCGCCAGGGGCTCCAGCTACAGTCTGCAGACAGCCTCTCAGGCCACAGAGCGGGAGCGGTGAAGGGAAGGCCCCACTGACTTGGATATGCAGCAGGCTCAATAACTCACATCATGGCACACACCTCATTGCTAGCAACTGGTGCCTCATGGTCTCTTTGGTCTCTTTGTCGCCTGACTGCCACGGGTGGATGTGTCACTGCCCACTGATCATTACTGGGCTTCCTTGATAACTTGGGATGATAAGCTAGGTAAAAAAAAAGTCAATCTGGTTGTTATTATTTATTTTAAGATTAATATATCAATCAAATGATAAAAAAAAACTACATATGATTTGGATAAAATGCTTTAACTTTAGGCAGCAAAAGGATTGAATCACAAAGATGAATTTTCTCACATTCCGTATTGACTAGATTTAATCTTTCTTCTATTTATTTTATTTGAATGGGAAATAGTTTATGTACAATGGGGGGCTTGTGGGAAGAGCTAGTCCTCTTCTCAGTTAAAAAAAAGAAAAGGTCTGTTGTGAAGCATCTGATTTCACTCTGTAGTGAGAAGAAATTAATGTCCCAGCAATTCCTGGGAGAAATTTTGTTACTATACTATATATATATATATTTATTATGATTTATGAGACCAATGCACAGTTGGTGGTGAAATTACAGCTTTCTTATGACACACCCTACTCTATATGTTCCCAGCTCTTCCTGCCTCAGCACAGAGTAAAAGCCCCGTCCTATCTCTGCGTCCCTCTAACCCTCACTGTCCCCCCTCCACCACTTACAGCCAATCACTGTATATCTTTATTGATGAGGCCTGACAGCGCCCCCAATTCCAATATAGCTTGGGACATTTGATACATGCATCGCACCAAACAAAAAAGGACAAAAGAAAAATGTACCTCGGTCTCACTTTCTCAGTCCTGAGACTCCACTCCATAACAGCAGGCCCTAATTTCTCTTTCCAGTCATGGAATATGATAATTTTCTTATTTGCAAGAAATATCAATTGCTCAAGGCAGACACATAATCATTGGGGAGGAAAGGAGAAGCTACCTGTGTAATGTGCTTAACAGGCTAACCTATTTAGCCGCAGGCGCTGTTTGAAAATGAGAAAGTGCTGATGGTCAAAATCAATTTTCCCTGTGTGCAAATTACTCCCTGCCCGGCTTAGAATTTCACCTAAATGGCCAAACCTTAAAACACTGATACTAATTCTATCATATTAGAGCCTGGTCATATAGTTGAATGTATTGCTAATGCTATTTTGCTGTATTTATTGATGTAGTGAGAAGACTTGAAGGCCAGGGAGCAGAGAGTTCTGTTACTGCCTTTGTGTTTGTCAGTGTAGAGATGCATATCAGCACAACTCAATGCATTCACAGCCATCAGGCTTTAGAGGGTTTCACAAATCATTTCTCATGAGAGACAAACTATTGTATTTTCCTTACAATACAATGTTGAAAGCTTCTTTGCCTGTCCTTAAACAACATATATCCATCTATTTTTCTTTTTAACTGCTTAGAAATGTGTTTATTTGTAAATGGTATTTTCATTTGGGAGTTTAATTATGGGCTATTTGAAGTGAACAAGTTCAAATACAACAAGAACAAATACAGCATGCACATTTGGTTAATTAAGTTAAGCCTAGCAGCTGGTTAGCTTAGCATAAGAACTGGAGACAGGGAAACAGCTAGCCTGGGTCTGTCCAAAGGTAACAAAATCGACCTACCAGCACCTCTACAGCTCACTAATTAACATGTTACATCTTGTTTGTCTAATCCATACAAAAAACTAAATGGTTATGCAGACCCAGGCTAGTTCTTCATGATAAGCTAAATTAGGCCAATTGTCTTCTAGCTTCATATTTAAATTACAGCTATAAGAGTGGTATAATTGATCTTCTCATCTAACTCTCTGCAACCAAGTGAATAAGCATATCTGCCAAATTTCAACAGTAAGGGTGACAAAGCTTTTCCCATTGTGGTTTCAATACCCTGGCACAGCCTTTGCACAGACATTATACAGCTGTCTGTATTCAGAACAGCATCTGAAGTCCTGCTTGGACAGACTAGCCTGTCATTGCTGTTTTTGTGTCTCTCATATACTTGTTTTTTATTAATAATTTGTGACGCTCGCTCCAGAAATCATTTAAACGCACCTATATGGGTCAACTAATGGAGCCCCGTCTCAGTTTTTCGAATTATAAATCCAGCATCCCGGCAGCTCTTTTCAAGAAAATATTTTTAGACATTAACATCTTATGAACTAAGTCAAACTGTGCCTAGTGCACTTTTACTCCATTTTCAATATTATAAATAAATAAAATGGTTCCAGGAAACTTCTTTGTAAATTACTAGTTACATATAAACTCCTTTCTTGAAATTATTAGGAAACGGAACATGGAAATTGAAGGGTTTCCTAATTTTGTTATGCACAATGTGAGAGAGAAAGTATTCATGTTCTTAATGTCAATTCATATGCACACACAACATAGTGGAGTTATAGACTTGAATCAGTAAAGTCACCATAATTAGGAGATATTTTGAGCCTTTCTAGTCATCTCTGTAAGAGTAAAGGGTATATCAAGTCTGTGAACAGTCTGAACACCTCTTCTTCTCACACATTTATAGCATATTCGTTTTTATTTTAAAAAGATCCAGTAAAATGGGTTTGAGGGACTTGATTTCAACCACTAACAGCATTAAGAGCTTTAAAAGAAAATGTTGAAATCCATTAAACCCTGAAAGACCCGTGTTGGGGCTGTGATAAGACTTGCTTTGGACTTGCTTGAAAGGAGTTTAGCTTGAGACTTGCTGGGACAGACCGAACTTACTTGTCTTCCCCCAAAAAGACTTAAAAACAGCTCTGGTCGGGACTATAGATCTGTGGATTCGGGGTCAGGTTGGCTTGTGGCCGTGGCCCGTCCAACTGGACTAGCCACATCATAAACAACAGCTGTTTGTCAGGTCTGCTTCTGTATCAACATTACCACACTGGCCACTGGTTGGAGCCACACATAGGTATTATATCCATGGGACTTCCTGCTGGAGGACAGCCCTCTAAACACCAAGGCCACTGTCCAGGAAGTCAGGTACTCCGCTCTGAAACCAAGACACTGAAGGGTAACAACAGAGGAAAGAACTACAGAGAAGGTGTCTCAATGTGTGTTTGACTTAACCTCGATTTTAAGATGGTTTCAATTTGCTGCTTCATAATAATTAATGGACTTATACAAGCCCATGTCCCCTCACACTTCCTCTTTCTGAGCAAATCCCCAGTGCTTGAGATAACATATCTGTAGCAGCTCTGACTTATCTGCTGGGCCCTGTCCACGGCTCAGAACACAGATCATCTTAATAACCTTTGTCAGCTCTTTAGGCGTGAAGAAGGTATATTGTAACCATCTGGGCAGAAACGGGCTGGCTTTCCCGATATTGACTCAAACACACTGAGGGGAGAAGGAGGGGAGGCGCGGAATAAAGTGACACTAATGGAACATTGATGACAAAACAAGGCGCGCACAGGGACCACTTTCTAGCGTTTTTAATTCTTAATGCCGTCGCCTCATGTTTCAACATGTCTTGGGCCGGGGCAGCTGCTTGCACCCGGACGGATCCGGCACGAGGATTAGGATTTCTTTGCAAGGAAATGATCACGTGATTTACTGTTGCTGGAGAGGCGCTACAGGTGCCAGCGCATGAGGAAGGAGGGATAAGATGACCGAAAGCTCGTCTCTTTGGAACCACACTACGCTCTTCACCCAGCTCCGGAATCAGCCCTATCGTGACTGGGCTGAGAGACTGGAGCGTCACCCTATACTTTGAAAACACACTTTGATGGCAATTAAATATTAATATGGGGAATCATAGCCTGAGAGCTGTATCCACATTACATGGAGCATGCAAATCGCTCCAATCAGTGAGCCAACTGAAATAGCATCTGGAGAGCTGTATAAATAAGACTATGGGTATCTTTAATATCATTAATATGGACAAAACCAACTGCGGAGGGAAAAAAACAATATGAAACTGGGAAACAACTAATGTAGTTATGATTCTGTTTTAATTTGCATGTGAACATGCTGTGGTGTATGGTTGCTTTGACCTTGTGCGTGTGTGTGTATGTGTGTGTGTGTGTCACTGGAATAACATTACCAAATAAACGTGAAAAGCTGATAATGGTATGAACATCAAATTTCAAATGAAAAGCCTTTCAAATACAAAGAGAAAGGGCGCGGACATCAGAGAAAATTCTCATTTCTTTCTCCTCATCTCTGGTCCACACACACATTCAAATTCATCTGCCTTTTCTCTTGGTTTCTCTCTCCCCTCCATAACCAGGCCTGGTTTCCTCCCAATAGGAAAACATCCCTCTTTCCTCCTTGCCTGCGTCTGTCAGCGATTCTGTGTGGGCCTGGACTCAACTCAGACCGTGGCCAAAAATATCCCCCCATGGCTCCTCTGAATGGGACAGGCCACATAGACCACAGGCACACAGCCCTAAATAAATACAGAGAAGCTCAGCCACAGCTCCCCTCGTTCATTCATTATCACCGAACAGACTCAGGAGCTAACAGGGGGAAAGAAGTGCATGGGCCCAGGAGACGGCTGTGCACACAGGGTGATGCAATGTCAAAACCAACAGTGGGTGCGGAAAAACAATGGCCGTCTACGAGGAGACGACATCAGATCTCATCCACGCCCAAGAGCTCAGACTCTTTTGCCAAAAAGAGCACTTCAGATAAGCAGCAGATAAATGAATTCACATTTCAGCCTGGAGACAAAAACTTATTCTGGCTTCCATAGAATATCTAGCGTTGGTGGTGGCGTGGGAGAAATTCATTAGAAGTCATAAAGCTGTCACACCAAAATGAGTGATTGCCCTCTGGCTGGCTCTCACAGATAACCATCGTCTCATTCCATAGTACCACCCATTAACTCCCCAATCTGATGATTGGGAGTGGGAGACGGAAGGTGAGAGAGAGCGTGTTTAATTGCAGCAGTATTGTTTAATGAAGATGAGTCATTTGTCTGCATTCCTCTCTTGCTGTTCACTCTGTACACTTCCCCACTGTGTATGATGCCAACTCGAGAGTTGGGCGGCTGCTCGATGTGTGGGCACCATTTCTTACACATTCCGTTCCTCTAACTCGCCAACAGACAGGACAGGCCCGGGCCAAGTCACATGATGTATGCGTGTGTACAGTATGGGTGGAAAATGCTATTTGTGTGTACACATTTTTCAAATATGAATATGCTTTCATGGAGACTGAGTTTAAATAGATGTGTTGTTTCTTTGAGTGTTTGTCTGTGTGTGTAGCACAGAAAGCATGCTGCATATTTGTGTTATTTAAGTATGCTGTAAGTGTAAGGGTGTGTGTGTGTGTGTGTGTGTGTGTGTGTGTGTGTGTGTGTGTGTGCGTTTCTGATTGTATGTGCGCATGTGTAAACACCTGGCAAGCCTGCCTGTGGTGCTGTGTAAACAGAAGTGAAGGTATTCTAGCTGAGGTTACGAGGTGGGTGGGGGCGTATGCCGGGGCTGAATGAAGCATTTAGTGCTGACAGTTAAAAATACCCTGAGCAGGACTAGCGGTGCGGCTGCTGCAGCTAATGCCGATACCGCCCATTTCAGGCCTGATCTGGGTTGCGGCCTAGCATGCTAAACCTGATGTAAGACAATGGTTAACCAGAGGTATGAGTGCAGGCCTGGGAGTCCTCCCACACATGAAGACGTGGGTTCTTTATGGGCATGAACCAAGCCGTTTGATATTCAAAAGTTAACAAGGCCTCATCATGCAGCATGATGCTGCAATGATGCTGTGTCTTTCTACACTTAACAATATTAGAGGCAGTGGACAGATTTATGGGTGTGAAGGCAAGGTGTTGATAAAACCTGAGCTCCATAAAAGGTCACATTCCGATGTCTATGGAGCCCCGAAACTGACAAAATGCAGTTAAAGTTCATCAGACAAAAATGACTGAATACATTAAGAAATAAAACTGTTAGATAAATAACTAAAACAGAGCATAAAGAGAAATATAAAGCGTATAACCTCTTTAACCTCTTGGTAAAAAAAAGCGAAAAGCTATTAATTTTCTTTATTTACCACCAATCCTTTGATAAAATGAATCAAATATTTGTTTATTTTTTTCTGTCAATGGATCATTTGACTTTTCCTATTTCTGGGGCATTTATCTATTTCCTATTTTTCGTACCACATTTACATGGCCGTTTTTGTCCAGGGCAGGAATTGGTCCAGGGTCAGTGTTAGGAAAAAGGCTTTATATTTCTTTCTATCTATTGATGTCTTCAGTTATATTGTTGACTTGTCTGAAAACCTTTTACTATAATTTGTTTGTTATTTTCACTATGCTCTGGGGAAACAGTCATACATTTATAGTTACCTGGAGTTGGAGGAACATACTGTTAAGTTCCCATTGGCTCAGGCTAGGCTGCTTATACATTGGGACTGAAACAATAACTTAATTTCACTGATTCAATCTGGCCATTAAATCATTTTAGTCAGAGGCAAATGGAGAGCTGTTTGCTGTTTATCAGGCTGAAAGGCTTCCTGTCGTTCATTTATTGATAGCATTACAGTAATATAGGTGTTTACGATAGGTGTGGGGCTTCTTTAGAGTTAATAAAACATTCTCTTTCCTATGTAATGAAGGATGCTGTTTGACATAAGTGCTTTTTGTTTGTTCTGTTTGGTCTCAAGTGTGAGGAGAGGACCATTAACTTGAGACAAACATTTTTACCAGTGGTTTGTGAAAGCCTTCTCTGAAATGTACGTAGAGGAGAGAGAGATGCTTTCTCGCCCGTCTTTGCTAAACTCCAATCAGCAAGACAATGAAGTGTATTGAAATTCTCAAAATTTAATCAGATCTTTTAAAAGCCGAGGTCACATAAACATAAAAGTAAGAATACGTTTTCTATAAATTTCATGTTGTGACAGCATACATTAATGTGAATTTAGCAAAAAGATGTTTTGATGCATAAAGTAGCTTGTGAAAGAAGGTGCTAATACACTCAGGATTAGGCCTGTATAAAAGTGATTCACATGATTCATCAACATGTAACACACCGATGGCATCTTTCCAGGGAATTTTAGGTATGGCCAAGTGTGATCAACACTTGCTAGTCAAGACGTTAAAATACAGTAGGTGGAGCTATAGTAGAAAAAAGGGACCAGTGTCTTTTTATTGTGGGCGGGTTTGTAGAGGGGATATGGTTGACAAAATATAAAACAGAATGTATGTTTTTGTGTTAAATTTGATAATGTTCCCCTTGGGTTTCCAGGAGCCCACGGATTGGGCTGAGTGCAACGCGCACGACAGGGCTTCAAAAAGCAGCTATTTAAAAGTCTAAGTTAACAGGTCCCTCCAAACAGCCAAACCGCTTCAAACGTCAGCCAAACAAGATCCACATTGTTCAATGGTATGCCCAAAGTGGCCATAACCCAAGCGCGGGCCCATAAACAACTTCTAATTGGTTTAATTATCATATAATTTTAAAAATATGTTTTAATATAAGGTCCTATCCTTTTATTTACCCAGAGCGAAGTGGAAATAAGACTTGGGCCGAGTAACAAATTCAATATGTTCATTATGTAAACACCTTAAAGAGCTGAGAGAGAGATTAAATAAAAGTGAGTTTTCACTGAAGTGCTGCACAAAATATTTTAAACTAAATGTTTGGTGCTTTGCAAGATAACCTAAACACACTGATATATGTACAGAACAATGTCCAAAACCACTTCTGTCTTTGTTTCTCTGAGAGAGCTGACAGATGATGTACAGAGGAAACTGGCCGAGTTTCACAACAACTGCTTCCTTCCTGGATGGAGGTTCGAGTGGTTGAGAGGGATAAGAGAGGAGAAAAGGTCAGAATTGACAAAGAGGCTGTTCAGGAGAATTTGTCAGCTCCTCCCTTCAAATTGCGAGCTTCAGAGGAGAGTAAATAAACCGCCTGCAGACCACTGACCCCTAATCAATACTCTCTCTTTGGACCCTAGCTGTCGAGTGTTGACACGCAGAGGGCAGTACGTGCCTCAAATACTGCCCCAGAAACGTGCGAGAACACACTGTACCACAATCCCAACACACAGGAATGTTCAGCATGTTTACTTTAAATGCTGCCTTATTGGCAGTCTGATGTGGATTGCCACAAATCTCTGCTTGGCACAATAACAATGAAAACATGCAAATGAGATGGCAAAACCCAACCCTGGTCGTGTCTGTTCATGTCTAATGAGTTGGGAGCTGTGGTTATAATCAAAACACATATTACAGAAATACTACATGGGATTTACTAGTATGTGGCATGTTTTGTAATGAAGAGCTGCAGGGAAGTAAATTTCTCCGTAGTAGGGACATGTTTTTAAATGAACTGAGAAGTTGTATTATTATTTCTGTGCCAATTTTTACAGGAATTATAAAACCTATTAAATACCTGTTGATTGTTTTTTAAAAATCATTAGTGGCTTTTCAGTTTGGCCTTTACTTGACAGCTATGTTTTATATAATACATTTGTTTGACAGCTTTTACAGTAATCTTACATTTCTACTGGATTATACCGATGATATGCAAAACAAATGATTCACTCTTTGGTTTGGCTATAAACGTTTTAAAAGTTTACTGGAGGTTTTATGCATAATGGATTGAATAATCATACTACCTGTTGAGTACCCTGTGGAGTTTTTGACCGCTAGTGGAGCCATAAAGCAATGTTTTTAAGAGCAGGTCATGTGCCAAAAAAAAAACAGCAATGTGCTGGAAAGAAGACTGCTAGCTGATGTAAACATGGATGCACAATGCTGGTTTTAAAATCCAGTTAAAAAGATTTGCAAATGTTTTATGAGAAAAGAAATTAATTTAATATACTTGAGAAACACCAAACTGTAAACAGAGGGTATCTTTAATCCCATGATTCTTAAACAATCAAGATGTTGACTAGTGTTAGCATAGATATTCTGTGTCACTCACAATACAGCAAATTTGCAATTTAGCAAAATTCTATTGAGTCATCAAGTCATCATACTGACTCGATAATGTCAGTTACACAGCAATATAGATCTAAAGTTAGCCACTAAAACTAAAACTGGTCAATAAACCAATAAGCTACTGGTCATACCAGACCAAGGAAGGCTGTATTGGTAAAACCGCTGAATGTATACAACTGAGCAATGGAGCTTTTTATTGACTCTGAATTCAACTTTTTATTTGCAAGAGAAAGAATGTGCTATTTCTATTTTCTCGCTTTAAATGAAGCATACTTAATGTAAGTCATAGGACATACTGTGGTCTACATGACAGAAAATCTGGAAGAGAGTATTTCAGAGTTAGTGTTGCATCACTGCGTTACAGTACAGACTCATAACAAGGATAGTTCAGAGACGCCATTGCGCCTCCTTTGAGACCAAATGTTGTCATGCCAGATTTGTGGCCTCACAACAATTTTAGGCAGCGCCAGAATGAGGGATAAATTGCCTTGAATCATCCGATTCTTATTAGGGAAAATGTTTGCGGAATGATTGGCAGTGATACCAGAACCACTTTTAAATGGTCAGAGTAGATGAAGGGGGAAAAAGCGATTGAGGCATCAGGTCTGGTCCAAGACTAAATCTGACTGTCAACAATGTTAGCTGTGATCTGGCCCTCCAGAACGACACACGCTGCACACCATGCTTTTAGGAGGGGAAATAGAGTAATAGCAAGAACCTGATAGTGTTTAGATGGTCAATTCAGCCATTCAGCAGATCCAGAAACGTTCTGCCTAAATGCTGAGGAAGACCAGCGGTGGTTTCACTCTTTTGTTTGGTATGCACATAACTTGAAGATTAAGGCAGATTGTTATGTTAAACTAGCAATTACGGTACAATGTTCTGTTTATGTAGGATGACTGGGAACTAACAGTCACACTATGAAAGCAACACAAATGCACACTGAAGCAGCTTCATTTTGAAAGTCCTGCCCATCCTCTCTTGCTCTGTCTTTGGTGAGCTGCGAAACGTGCGTTTCATTTGCAGCTTTGACCCCGGGATCACGTTATAATTTTCAAAACGAGTTCACTCCTCATTAGAAGAGAGAAAAGTGATGGAGCAACGTGGGGCAAAGAGGGAGAAGCTGAGGAATAAAGATAAATGGGACGTGAGGAATAGAGGTAGAGAGAGAAACAGCGAGAATGAAAGAGCGTTTCGGTTGATGTGAGCCAAATGACAGGCGTTGGGACACGAATGTGAAAACTTAATGGGCCTGGCCTCTGAAGTGGGCCTCCCCAGTAAAATGAAAAGCCTGTGGAGCTGGCTGCTGTGATGGATGAAGCGTTGTGCTTGCCGGGCCATGACAGATTCTGGGAAAGCGCTTGAGCCGTCTCCTGTTCTGATAAAGAAATAAGAGGAGAGCCGGCGCTGCTCGTCTCGCTCCTGATGTGACAGAGGAGCTTTAAAATGTGGTGGATTTTCCCAGCCAGACTGCCATTATCTACAAAGATAAATAATGATGCAATTTGCATCACACCTTTCTTTTATGACAATTATAGGATCAATACTAGAAATATCAACAGCCATAACTAGAAACATGTACATGCCTGGCTCTGTAGCAAGAGAGCCTTCATATTAAGCCTCTGACCCACTGACTGTGCAACTCAGATACAAAGACCTGGGACTGAGCCCATTTTTCCCTGTTCAGGAGTTGTCTTCAGTCTAGTTTCTAATTGGTACCATCTCCTCTCAGAGTGACATCACTAGAGTCATGGCAGAGGTGATGAGGACCAGATGGTGAAGAGATGGTGACGACCCACTCCCGAGTCTCTCTTCTCTTCACCTCTCATCCATGTGGTTTTCTTTTGGTCCTTTGCTTAGCTTATCTGTCAGCTCCTCCTTGGCTGTCGCCATCAAAATGTTTTTTTTTATTGCCTTTTGTTTCCAATACAATTGCCGTAGACTAAATCAATATGCATTCACTTCAACATGAACATCCTTCATGGTGGCTATGATTGATCGTACAGGATCAGTTGTCCTTTCATACAATAGACAGATTGATTTGGCCTCAAAAGATTGTGCTCTGATTTGAGTAAAGTGGCTTGTGGTGGCTGACTCCTTCTGCAGACCTTCGACCTCTAATTAACACCCTTCTGTCCTCCCCTTCCTCCCCCTCTATCATTTCCCAAAAGTGATCCAATACAGCCCAGGCATAAAGCGCTGCTGTCCTGGCGAAGGTCGAACCTCTTCAGCACCTCACACTCGCACATACTAACACACAGAGGCGAAGATACACATTGATCCTAGAGACTGGTGTTCATTTCAGATTCCTGTTAGGATCCATCCACCTCATTGATTTCACCATCTCCTCTGATTAGGCAATTGAGGGTAACATACCAGCGTTCCAATGGGCCTGATCAAGAAGACCTGCCCCATAGGACAGCTGATAAAGGGAGAAGGAAAAAGTGAAAGAGAGACGGGTACAAAAAACAGACAGAATTAACCGGTCACTAAGACCGGTTACTGTTGCGGTGTCAATTAAACTTTACCAGCTGAAATGATGACTGTATTGGTAGATTTTATCAGCTATAGCTAGCTAGCTAATAAAGCTAAAATTAGCTCCATGAGTTGGTTGCAAAATGCTGTCTAAAGCCAACCTTTTTAATGTTTCCAGATGACTCATTTTGAAAAGATGCACTTGCTATGCAATGCAGCTATGCTTGATATCATACTAAAAGACAGACGCTAAAGCTAGCATGTCCCAGACAAAAAGTCAGCATCATCAGGAGTTGATAATCCATGGAAATAAAGAAACACCATTGTTGTAGAGTTAGTCCTAGTATTATAAGGCCTATAATAGCCTATGTTTCACTTTTATCACCATAAAAGAAGGCTTTTAGAATGAGGACTAACCGATGTGTTTGGCAAACATAACGTTATCTCAGGAAACCTTTGCTGGAAGGCAAACTTTCCAAAGAGCAGTCAGAGTTGCTAGTGTTACCCTACAGTCTCAAAGCATCCAGGACTAGCTTCCACACAGCAGTGAAATACCAGTGGATGTGCTAGTAGTGAACAGGGCTTTTTAAATGTAAACTGTAACCCCATGAAGTTTGTTCATGACGTGCTCCTTGGCCTTAGTTACTACTTTGGGAGGTAGGCTAGTTAGCCGGAACGGCTAACCAATGCTGCTTACTTTAGAGCAGATAGACACACTGTTTAATCCATTCCTTACACTTGTGTTTTGGCTTTTGGAAAGGCAAAAAAGGCACCACCCTCCAAATGTCTTAAATGCTGAGTATCACTAGTACTATGTACACCGCCTTAGAATGTGGAGAAATACAAAGCTCAAGCGGCCTGCCGTGCGTAGTTACAGTTAAGCTATGATTGGAGAGTTGCTGTTTCGGGGAGGGATTTAGCAAATGGTCAATTAGTAAAAGACTTTAAAAAAAGATGGAGTAACAACAATGCTTGTATGCCTATACTGACTCAAAACAAGGGATTTGTGGTACTGTATATACAAAGCAGTAAAACATGCTCTGCTCAATGACATCCAACCCTGAGGACAGAGTGCAGACACAAAGCCTGTCTGTGCCCACGGCACAGATCACATGCAACAACCTGGAACTGCTTCTAAACACACAGCCCAGACCACAGAAGTGGATCCAGTCACATCATGAGGAAAACTGTCCAGGCATTCTTCCCTGTCTGTGTCAACAATGACACACCTCTGTTCAGGCTTGTCCCCTCCCTCCTCTTACTGTCTTTAAAGCACTGACAGAGAAAAAACAGGCCTGTGTCACACTGTAAAGGCTGTAAAGGCACTGTAACGCTTACAGTCTTTTATTCATTGTGCTTCACTGTCTTGTGCATTCCTTAATCCCAGCCTTCCTTGGGCTCTGTCTGTCTCTCTTTCTCTCACTGTTCCCTCTTGTTTCTCTCTTCAGAGGGATAAAGCAGCAGTTGAAGAAGTAGCCCACCCTAGGGGTTGAAAGCTTGTATCCCATCCAATCCTGAAAGCTGTTTTCACTCAAAACATTGTCAGCGTGCCCAAACATGTCAGAGGAAGTTATTTGTAACAAGAGGGATAGGGACCTATCCTTTGGATCTGTCATCAGGCTCTGGAGGGGATGCTCGCTGCTCACTGGCTGCACATCTCCGCCAGCCAATCAGAAGGCAGGAAAGAAAAATAAATAGGTGGCTCTGTCCCTGAATGGACAGCTCACACTGGTGGTTTCATCATCCTTCTGGCGTGTCGAGTGCAATGGCAACAGTGTGTCTAAGAAAGTTTGTACTTTTTTTTTGTACTTTCCTTCGCTCTCGTCTTTCCCATTGGTGGCGACTTTTAAACACCTCACATGAAATGTCATTTAGTTATTTGGTGTGGTAAAAATTATTTAAAACAAAATCACACTGTTACATTGTGAAATGAAATAAAGCAAAAGTGCTGTTATTATGGAAACCTAATATAATGTAAGCATCGTCTCATTACAACACCTAAAAGATAAAAACTAAACTGAAAAGAGCAAGAGAAATTTAAATATAGTAGTGCAAGTGTCAAAGACAGACAAAATCCTCTCACTGGGAACTGAGGTGACATTTTGCCCACTGGCAACTGTGGTAAACTATTTTCATTATAAAAATAAGGAACATTTCAAATATTTCTGTATTACACTGTATACACTGAACAAACACTTTCTCAAAAGGCAATAGGTGACAATAGGCTATAAGACTGAAAATCATCTTTTATGCTATGAAATTGATTATACAAATAAATTGAATAATACAAAATAAAACTTGTGCATTAGGAGCAGTGTTACACTTAGTTCCTCCATGGCTATATTTAAACATTCAAAGCACCCAAACATTTATATACAGTATCCTGTTTTGTACAGTGGGCTCCGGTTTGTTTTCTGGGTGTTGCCGTGATGACTTGGTTACACGCCACTTCCGAATTCTACCCGCATTTGAGCGGGTGGGCAGGTGCTAATGTCAGGCCCTACACTGACCTATGACATTGCATGGCAGTAGACTTTCTGGCCTCAATTAAAACAAAACAAAAATAAAATTATTTTGCATAAATTCAGCTTTTTAAAGCATTAAAGGCATAATTCATTGATTTAGTATTGCGCTTCCATAAAATTCTCACAAATGACAGATAAAACAAAAAGGTCAAAATTGAAGCCGTAGAGCCCGATATATCCTGACTTTTAGTCTCAGAACCCTCCATCCTACATTTCCTATGATGCAAATGACTTATGCAGGGTTATTTTTTAAACTTTGAAAAGCTCCTTTAGAGTCACACAAGACATTAAAAACTGTTTTCACAGGCTGAGAATGACTCCTCATGACAAGTAAACTGAAATGTATGTTTACAATTGGTGGAATCTCCCTTTAACTGGTATTAAAACGTTACTGTATTCTCCATAACAGACGGCAGAAGCTGATAAACAGATGCAAATCAAATAAGCTTCAAGAAATCACAACAGAATATCTAAATGAATTATTATATTTGCTCCAAAAGTATACAGAAGCTGAGCATTTTACTCTGTACTGTTTGTGGTGGAGCAACATACATGTCATGAGTCACTGCCGTGTGTCTAACCAGCTCTTTGGGAGTAAAAACAAACTTTATTAAAAGATCATAGGCATAAGGTCTGACAATAGCAGAAGTCATCAATCAAAAGGTGGAGTGGCTGCCATGACATGCGTGGCGTGGTGGGAGGCTTGGTTGGCAAAGCACCACAGAAAATGACTCATGCTTTTCCAGATTTTCCGGTGCTATTCCTTCATGTCTCTTCCTCCCTCGACAGTCACAGCAACCGGAAAAAATGTCAGCGGCTGATTGTTGATCACTGACAAAGAAACGATATGAAGATGAACACAGACAAATGCAAATGTTGCATTGTACAAATACCAGCGGGTGTGGTGAAACATGCAATCAGTGACACACCACTCTACATGCACACAACATTAATTCACAAGTACAATCATTTATAAATCTACAGGCACACATGCATATGCTCTGTCATAGTAACACACACATAGGAACTCCCCTAAGGCAAGCTGTGCCCAATCAATTGTTGTAACCATTACTCAACATATGTGGCTAATTTGTCCCTGGCAATTTCCATCATGGTTGGGTGATGGTCTACAGAGAGAGATAGAACAAAGCCGAGGCGGTCACATGAAGTCCCGACCAAACCATTGCAGCCACAAATACACTGGATAAATGTCAGCACTTCGACCAATCCAGCCTCCCATTCTGCTTCTATCAACACACACAGCACTGTAAATATTAGCAAGGATAATAGCTGTGCTAGAGAAAGCAGTGGAGTAATGATGAGGCCAGACTTGATGCTAACACATCAGTGTTTGCCAGGTAGCGAATGTGAAGCGTCTGATGTTGCACTGGAGTCATTTAACTAAATGAACCCAGTTAAATGTGCTGGAGCCTGTGGTTGGCAGAATATAAAGAGAAGAGTCACTACCTCCACACACATTTGTCAATACACACACACACACACACACACACACACACACACACACACACACACACACACACACACACACACACACACACACACACACACACACACACACACACACACACACACACACACACACACACACACACACACACACACACACACACACACACACAGTGGGTAATAGCGGCTGCATGGGTGTTAGAAGGGCGCCACTGTGGTTGGACTGGGCTGTCTGGGAGCATAAAGTGGCCTTCTCATGGTTCCCCACTTGCCTGGGTGGTCTGACTCTGGTGTGTGTGTGTGTGTGTGTGTGTGTGTGTGTGTGTGTGTATGTGTGTGTGTGTGTGTGTGTGTGTGTGTGTGTGTGTTTGTGTGTGTGTGGACAGCGACGGACATACACTCGTCCTGCAAAGGTGAGATGAGTGAGAGTGTGTGGTTGCAAAGGGTGGCAAGACAGCCTGGGCAATGCCCACACATGGAGCACCACAAGTCCCACTGACCATCCTATTAAACACACACACACACACACACACACACACACACACACACACACACACACACACACACACACACACACACACACACACACACAGCACTCATCCAGGCGGAACAAATATTTTGACAGAGATGGGTAGACGACGGGGCGTCTTCGCCTCTCTCTAACTGGGATACTTCTAGTGTTAGGCCAGGCTCAGCACAGGATAGCCTCGGTATGCCCAAACAGGTCCTGGGGAAACCTCAGCCACTTTTAGAGTCAGTCAGCCCCCCGCCAACCCCCCACCTCGGCCCGACGACTCTGGAAGCAGACTAACACTGAACCATCAGACGGTGGAGTGAGGAGGACAGCAGACTCCTTGGCTTTCTAAGTTGTGGCCAAAAGCAAAAAAATAAACAGTTTCTCCTTCCAATGAGATCTCCACAGGCAGATATACTGCCTGTCGCCCTTCTAGTTACACTGAAAAAAAAATTGTCATTTTTTCTCTCTCTCGCTTACTCTCTCCTAAGTGCCAGGCTATTTTGGTTTCCCAAAAATATTTTCTAAGGCCTGAAGAGCTGCTTTTATATATCTGTCGCCGTTGCTGTTTGAAAGTGAGAGTGTCAGCTGAAAAGGACCATTCAGTGGCCAGAATCAAAGTGTGTTGACTATGTGAAATGGTTCTCTATTGAGAGGGAAGGCCACACAGGGCAAAATTATAGCTTCAGAGCATCTGATGTCCGTTACCTTAATCACTGGTGGTCATGTTTAAATGAATCAAGCCATTTGAATAAAGCTCTCTGCTCTCTTTCACCCACAGCAGATACTGACTTAGTGGTTCAGTCAGACAATCAGTTATTTTTATTTAATTCTACTTTATTTCTTCTACTCCACTACATTTCAAAGGGAAATGTTGAGCTTTCAAAACAGTCATTAGTGCAGCTTTAAGTAAAGAATCTATTGTTATTGTTTATAACTATTGCTATTGTTTATGTTAATAAATATGCAGACCAGTCAAACAAATGTCAATAATCTTTTTTTCTGGAGGTTACCATTTGTGAAGGACATTCTTCACCCTCGCTGTTGTAAAACTCATCACACTGGAGTCAACACATTAGACGAGATGCTTTGTTGTTTTCATGTTATTTCTCTGCCTCCTCCACGCAGGCAGGCAGAGTTAAAAGAGCACCATTCATTATTGATCAGGCTATTTCCAAATGTCCTTATTGAGTATTAAACAGTCGTTCATGGACAGTCGGTGCATTAGTGTCAGCAGGAGCGCCAGGCGGACAGCAGAGGCCTATCAGTCACCATCACTCCCAACGTGACGAGACTGATTATAGGTTATTATTAAGCTGTATTGATTACTGCCAGGGCGCTAAGTGTGCTGCAGAGAGACTGTTGAACCTTATATGGAGAGACTTTTACAGCTCCCTGCACCATAGTACACAGTAGTAATGCACACTATTGGACAGTTAAAGCAGCTCACAGTATTTCACAATAAACACAATGATGCTTTGCTTCTAGCCGTATATCATATTAGGCATGTTTTTCTCTCTAGGCCTATGTCAGGGAAGTCATATTTACCATCAAATTCCATAAGTGGCTTGGAGCTTTTATCGTCACAATAATTATGGCTGTCCATTTATTGAATAAACTTTCAAAGCGGTAGCACTTTGAGATGCCAGAGCCACCCCAAACACACCGCTTTTGGGGGCAGAGGGAACAGCTTACAGGCTTTGGAAGCCATGTGGGTAACCTATGTTGTACCACTCTGTCCACACACACATATATATATATATATATATACACACACACACACACACACACACACACACACACACACACACACATACACATACACACACACACACACACACACATCTCTTCCAAACCAATCATTATACCCATCCTGCCCACAGCTTGAGAGTCTTTAGGTCCACAGAACATACTTAGTTGTGGTTGAAGAAGCACTTACATCCACTCAGCACTCTGCCATTCTCTGCCCAAGACGATGCTGTTCTGGTGGGGGAGATCTTCTTTTACGAACTTCCTGGGATCGTCCATCAGCCCACTAAAAAGAAATGGGTGGGTATGGTGGCCACAGTCTCTAACCTCAAGGAGAGCCTAATGCAAGGGGCCTTTCTGGGCCAACTCCTTGGCCACCGTTGCATAAGAAGTGATGCCATTAATTATTAATGCTCTATTGGGTTTAATATTTAATGGTGGCGACATGTAATTTACACTTACACTCGAGAAATCACGGGGTACAGACCAAAATAAACAAGTGTATTTGTTCCAAAGCGTGCAGGAGTGTTATATGAATCCTATCTGGTGGGCTCTGATTTCACTCATAATCTTCATTGTAAAACAGCAACTGTGTGCATGATTTGATTCATATTGGAACATTTTGGAACCAGATAATTTTAATGCACCATTTATCAATGGGAACCAAATCAATAAAATCTAAAAGAAAAAAAGGCTTTTCCTTTTAGCGAAGTTGAAACCCAGAAGGGCAGATTATTCATTGTTTTATACAATACTGCTTTTGATGAAATTATTATTCATGGGCTACAATTTTAATTGCTCAAAGCAAACTGTGCCTCGGAGCTAAAAATACCACAATATATATAAAATATCAACTAGTAGCATTCACTGCATTACTCCCATCACAATCCCTCAACTGCATGGTTGCATGATACCAACTGTCCTTTACTCTGTATCCAGTTATAAAGTGCTGTTTGTCTGGCTGACAGATAAACAACTGTCTGTCACAGAGCAGAGGCTTCAGCACATTGCAGAGACTCCTGTCTGTTCATTTCTGATTAATCTGTCCCTGTTTGCCAGTTACTCGGCGGGGCTGAGCCGTGTTTGTAACCAGGGATTTAAATGAGGTGGTGAACTTTGAGTTAACACCTTTTAGGGTTACAAATGATGTGAGCATGTGTTGTGAATTTGGGAGAGCTGCAGCAGAGTGACCTCTGACATGTGTAACACCTCCTAATTTGTCTTGAGGAGAAGTTAACGAGGCCTACTGGGGAGAGGGTCATTAAAGCGAGGGCACTGGAGGCCTTGCTGACAGAGACAAGGAGCCTGTGTGTATATATGATGAGTTTGTGGAGTCTTTTAATGACGTTTATGGCATTAATATTTTTTTTTTATGCATTTTTTTTCAAATATTGGCTAATTACGTCATTATGTCATATACATATTGTTTTACGAAGTGAACATCTTTATGTAAAGAGATTAGACGCAATGGCCCCTGTAATAATGTGTAATGCAATCTAATACAATATATTACTAACAAAAACATTATAAGCTCAACAAAAGTAATATGTAGGCTGTATTCTACTGTACATGTTCATGTTATTATGTACAGCCCTACCTGAATCAGGCTGCAGTGGTGGAAGAAATATTTAAATCATTAAGTAAAAGTGACATTTATATTATATTGGCAAAATAATGTACTTAAACGTAGTATTTATTTAAAAGTTACCTTCCATCAGGATGTATTGTGTAAAAACAATGACACAATAACAACGAGTGGGTTACAAAGTGTGAGCTACAAATCATAACGAAAGCAGGTGTGGCCCAAAAAGATAATGTGCCAATAAGTATCTCATCATGCTTAGGGAGTGTCTCCCTCAATCAGAATCTAGGTTGAGTAACATGTCATGCTGACATGGGTGGTTGTGGTTACCAAATGCGATAGTTACTAGTAGATAACTTGGCACATATACTGTACACCTAAATATACTGTATATATACTGTATGTCTCTGTATGTGTGTTTGAAGGGCATTTTAGAAGAAGCTGTCAAAAGTAATGCGGTACTTATTTGGTCAGTGTTTTTATCAGAAGAATACAGTAGGTGGACAACACAGAGCAGAAGTTACTACCAGAAACTCACATGTTTAACCATCCGTTAGGTCTCTCATGATCATACGACTTTTCCTTAAGTTCACCTCTCGTGCACCCAAAGCAGTGAAACCACACCATATGCTTTCAGGGCAGTGTGCTTACCACTGATAAACATTCCTCAGACTGTGGTGGAAACAGATTTTTTTTTTAAGGCTGCTGTGTGTGCCTTTGTCAGCCAGGAGCCCTTGACTCGACCGAGGAGGAATGCATGTAAAGCTGAGTAGCTCTGAAGGGCCCCTTTTAGCTGCTACACCACTGGAGGGCACTGCTCCGTCTGCCTTCACACAGAGCGCTCTTTGTTGGGAGATGCTTTCGCCACAGACACTGGAGATGATTAACAGGGACAAAGTTAGGGTATATTAGACATTTGCCACATTTTGCATTACGTGTGATGTAAGTTTCAAACTTCGGTACAGTATGATTGCCCAAAGATTAGTGGCAAGCAGGCTCCTTGAAGCACAGTGTTTACTGCTTTTATTTTTTTTACAGGGTATGTTAAATTCTTAGTATCCCCAAAGTTTATATATTAATACAATTGTATATACAGTGAGCTGGTGATAATGAGGACAACTTAACACACTCAAATGAGAAGTATATCGTTATCAATGTTAAAGGTAAAGGGTGTTTCTGTGGTGTTAAGTACCTTGCTCACTAAAAAGAAAAACAACAACACACAAATGCCACACAGCATGAAGCCTCCTCGACCGCAAAGCTCGCAGCCATGTTTTTCTATTTCCTTTTTTTCCCCTTCTTGGGCAAACTGCAGGAGGGTTGCCTACATTGGAATGCTACCGGGTTTGAGTTGTTGCAAATGAAATAGTTTGGCCTCAACACCTCCGCCCCCTTCTAGCCACAATGTCACAAACACTTACATCCGTGATGGAGAAAAAAAACAAAAAACAGTGTGCAACGACAATCGGCGACGATAAAGTGCAAAAAATTAGGCAGCTGCAGAGCCAGAGCAGATCTGCTGACGGTCTTGGACTGCTAGCACTAATGCTACAAGCGAGACAAGCCTTGTTTGCTGGAAAAAGAATTGTTAAGTGGGTTGGATTGAAGAGAACTGGTGGTGAATAATTGCAGAAAATGACAGCATGGATGTGGAAATAAAGAGTTTGAAGTGTGTAATATAGGTTAAAAGGCAATGGTAAACACTGGAGACAAGTTGGCATGCAGGGTGATGAAAAAAAAACAATTCAAGAGGAAAAGTTGGAAAATCCATCAGAGACATAGTAGTATTCTGCATGACTGATAGCCCTTAATCAGAGGATATGATACAATGAGGAAGGTCCAAACCACCGGCAGCCCCGCACGCCTGGCCGTGCGCAGTGCTGGAACCGACGCCTGCAGAAGCTCTGGCTTTATTGGAGGTGGGCAGACGTTCAAGTTTTTCTTTGACGCTCCACCCCGCAAGCCGCTTTTATGGGCCTGTTTACTAGCATGGGCTTCCAGAGATCTTTATCCAGTGCGCCTTTGATTTGCCAGAGCTCTCATCCCACATCCCATATGCAGCGGCAGAGACACGGGCCTTTCAAGACGCACAAATAGAAATCTGGCAGTCATTTCACAGTCAGAATTTTTTTTGTCTCTTTCCCCCATCCCCCTTCTGTTTCTCCACATCTTCAGATATAATTACGGAGGCTCTTTGCAGATGTTTCTCCTCTTCTTTCTTCCCATTATCCAAATTTGAGGAGATGAGTTAGAAATGTGACATTACACCAACAGAGGGGACAGATACATTCACTCTGGACTGTAGCCATGCCGTCAATAAAACATATTTCTCTCTCATACAACTACAAAGAAATAGTAAATAATAAATAGAAATGGCATAGCCCCTCATCATAACATGTAGGCAGCAACAGCATATGACAGAAACTACAGTGTAATGTTAATTGCATTTATTTCCTATGACAACTGCTATATTAGAAAGGCTTCAGCAAACACACAGCAGCTGGAGTGGCTGCTTGGGCTTCTACTGTACAATGTAGGTGGTCAGGACCTTACTGTACTCTGCACGAGACACAGTTCTTGGTGATCCTGCAATAATTAGAACCGTGTGCTTTTAAACTTATCAAAGTGAGGATGTCAATAAAGAAAGAAGTTCAAAACCACTTCCATCAACCCAGACCAAAACAACAAACAGAGCAATCACTAGCTGGAGAAAAACTGTCGAATAAGAAAAGTATAGGGTCCAGAAAGAAAAGTCAATACACACACTGCATATAGCTCTGGTCCAAGGATGACCATTGGACAGGGTGCAATTATCCTGTGTTGACACAAAAGCACACTGGCCGTAACATTTACCCATTGTTAACACCAACCTCTGTGGAGTCAAGTAGAGCGGCAAGCTGGGCCAAACACAGCTCCTCCCAAGAGAAACCAGACCTGACCAGACGAGGTCGGAACACCCAATCCCGACTGGCCAGATGACCAAGGTCAACAGGAAGTTTCAGAACGGGAAAAATAACACATCGCTAGGCAGGTTTAAGACACCAGCGAGTGAGCCTTCTTCTCCTATTCCCACTCTTATTTCATTAGCAATTCATCAAAATGCCAGAAGCAGCTGCTATGTCCCAGGTTGTCAGTCAGGCAATTCTCAGGTGTGCCTACTCAGCGACTTGGTGACAGCCAACCAAAAATTTGCCAGTTTATAGAAAAAAGTGCCCCCCCCCCCCACACACACACACACACACACACACACACAGCTGTAAGTAGGAAACAAGGGAGTGAGTCTGGGCAAGAACACCTCTCTGCGGAGTAATTCATGAACTGCCACAGTCCGGCTGAGAGGTGTGATTTGGCTTGAAGCGGGTGCGGGGTTCTGCATGGTAGACAGAGGCAGGAAGCTGTAACTGAGGGAGAGAGGGTCAGCAAGTCTATATAACGGTTTCAGAGAGACAGAAAAGTTTAACTGAAACACAGAGCCCCTCGCTCGTAATCCTCCTGTGGTTTCCTTCCTCAGCTCCTCGGCCCCAAACCCCCATGAAGACAGCCTCCCTTTTACTGCTGCCCTCTAACCCCCTCTCCTTCAATCTCTTTTTCTTTTTTTTGTGGTATAAAAAAGATGATGCTGATGATGATATTCGGGTCTGGCTGGCTCCGCTCCATGGGAGGAGATGCGGTTTCTCCAGCTGCTGTGAATCCTGAAATGATGGTCTGCGCATGAAGCCATGCTTAATTTGCGTAGTCGAGGCTACGATACACCCCCACCATCACTTCAATCCAACATCTCTCCCAATATTCTCTATCCCTCCATCATCTCTATATATAATCACTCTGAAAGTCTGCCATCTTATTGGCTTTCTTGCAGAGAGTTAAATAAAAAGAATGATACTACTCTCTAATATTTATGGTCATTATCAAGCTAGAGCCAGCAGGCGGTTAGGTTAGCTTAGCATAAAGACTGTAAACAAGGGGAAACTGCTAGCCTGCCTCTGTTCAAGAGTAACAAATCTGTTTACGAGCACTAAAGAGTCTAAAGCTCACTATTTAACAGGTTATATCTTGTTTGTTTAAAAAAAACGAGAAACCGAAATCCTACAATTCGTCTTTATATGCCGGACTATTTCTTGGCTCTGAGCTGTTGCCAGGCAACTTTTGGAGACTCCAGGAGGTTACTGTGTCAAAGTGCTTAGTTAGCCCAGTACGTCTTAATAGGAGCAGTCTGAGGTTGTCTTATATTTGGGCCAATACGATCACTTAGCTTTAGATGTTTTTGATTGTCAAAGTAAAGTCTCTGTACGAGTCAAAGTCATAGTATAATTGAGCTATATTGAGACTATGAATGCCATGTCCAGATATAATTCCCATTTAATCTCCCACACTAAACACTACCTACTTTACTGATCAAAACATTACATAAGACTGGTGTGTTGGTAGGTTAGGAAGCCTGGCTGGGATCCAGTTGCTTTCTAGAGGCCCTGGCTTCTCTCTGTACATTAGCCAGGATATTAAAGGAAATGCAGGCCGCCACAGGCTCCTCTGCTGTGGTTTGCCATCAGCCGGAGCAAATCTGTGTGTTCCAGTGGCACACTCTCTGCCCAGTCTTGACATGAGGACTGTGTGTTTGTTGTGGGGAGAGTGGGGGAGTCGGTGGGACAACTGCGTGACCACTGTGTTCCGTTCTGTGTGGCCTGTCAGCAGCCGGTCGCTATAGTAATACTCACTCATTACACATAATAGTCACAGAGACAAAGAGGCAGGCAGATGTAAAGTAGCTACACACACTCACACACATTGTCATGGACAGACTTTCTACATGGGCCCCTGTGTGTTCACGGACCATTAGCATAGCTACAGTGTGAGCTAATCGGCTGTGGCAGTGTTTTGCCGGGGACTGGCTGGGTGGGACAGGTAACATTCAATTACAGCCTTGCCTGGAGAGGACTAAAAAGACAGCAGAGTCGCGTTACTAAGCAAACACACGTCACACTGTGCAGGATGATGGAGAGAGAGTGGAAGTATAGCGAGCCACCCTTTCCTCTGGAGTCTGAATAGAAAAGCTTCTCACCTCATCAATGCGCTGTTTTATTTCAATGAATACCACCCACTGTGTGTGTGTGTAAGAAATGTGCTTGGGTGAATAGTCATAGATAATCACACATGACTCAACGTATATATGTGTGTGTATTCATATTTAATAGCTGAACATGTGTGTGTGTGTGTGTGTGTGTGTGTGTGTGTGTGTGTGTGTGTGTGTGTGTGTGTGTCTGCGAGGGATTGTCTCTTAATATAGTTAAGTTGTGAAAAACCCCAAAGTCTTTGGCAAGGTCTCACACACACTTTTTCTCCTTCCTCCCTCTCACCAGAACCATTTATCAGGGCAGAACAGGGGCAGCTTGCGTGTCGTAAGCCTCTTTGGAGCCACAAACAAATCAAGCAGGGCTCTCCATCAAATGAACTCCCCACTCGACTGGCGGTTACATAAAGGTTTACACACTCGCTGTGTAAGAGCATGTTTCAGTGGGAATGGCCTCTGATTGAATACATCTATACGTAGCAGCGCAGAGGAAGAAAAATGACTAAGACTCATAGAAGGGGGGTAATTGTCAAACGTAAAGTGTCAGAGTATTGCAATAAAGGAATCACCCATACTCGTAATATGGGTGATTCCTTTATTTAAGCGCAGGTGTAGGATCCCTGCAGTTGTGAGTTGCAAGCCAATGTAGCTTAAAAGTAACATACACACTGAGCATTTGTAATAGTTGTGATATAGTATGTATGTTTTTTGCAAGCTCCCTGAACTCCCATGCCCTCCTAAACTACACACCGTGCTCTGTATGCACTTGGTTCATTTCCTCGAAACGCAACTCAACATCAAAACTGCATTTAAAGATTATTATTAGAAAAAAAAATATTGATGCAAAGTTGGACAATTCAAAAACTGTAAATATAGAATGTGCTTTATTGTTTTTAAAAGGTTGCGAAGGAAGACGCGATTTTGCCAGTATGCAGTTTCCCACAACTTCCCATCGATGCTACTAAAGCGCCATATCTCACTAATAACACCTTTTAAATCGAGCTATTTTAATTACCTCATTGATTAACTAAACAAATGCGTTATTTGACAAATATTTCTATATCAACATACTGTACTTGTCTTCGCAGGAAACCTGTGACATAAGTATGAAGTTCATGAGTCATTGTTGCTGTGTTCGCAGGAATTTGTCTATGCACAAACAGACAGGCACAAACACAGACACAGCAATAATACAGACAGCATGGATCATATGTTGGACAAAAGAACAAATAGGACAGAACTGTGGAATGCTTTCATCCCTATTAGTTTGTGTTTCAAAATAAATGGATCGTTTGAATATTATAAAGAATGCATTCCTACCACATGCAATTCAACTTGTTAACACTTCAACACTGAGTGTTAGATAAGACTCATACACAGCACAATACTGCACTATAGTGCAACTTGCATGTACATCTTTATAAATACTGTTTAAGTAGGTTGTATATTTTTGGCCACTTGTATATATGTTTGTACATTCTTTCCTGTGTATATGTTTTTGAATAGTTATTCTTGTATTCTATTCTATTCATTATGTCTTGTATATTCTGTATGTGTGCTGTGTGTCTTATATTTGCTGCTGTAGCAGTGAAATGTCCCAATTTGGATCAATAGAGTCTATTTAATGTAATCTAATCTAAAAGGCAAAGTTGAAGCTCAACAACGTTTATTTGTTAAGATCAATCTCAGGAGCCTTTTAAATGAATACTACAACTAATAATTCAACTGATCAATCATTGTCCAGATACAGTAAGGCCTTGGGCTTTACCACAGTAGTCTGATACATTTTCCTTTTGGAGTAGAAGATAACTAATCAATATCATCAGCCTTCACCCTGCCCTCCAGCCAACGCTGACCAACCTGTTCACTGTAGCTAACAGGAGAGGTCTTTGTTGTGCCGTGACCCCCCTCTCTCTCCAACAGCACGGTCATTGCTGACCATGACCACAAGGGCCATGAGAAGGAACAATTCACAATCTGGGGGTCCGCAGCCTTGACAAAAGCCCAGGTCAGCGCAAACTGTACAGACAGACGGGCCACACGGTTGAGCCTTCTGCTCTGTGGTCGAGCTACAGCTGGGACAGTCACTCTGGCAACTTGAGCTTCACCTCTGGACCTGACCGTGGCTTTGGAGGACAGAGAGGGGGCCGTGCCCTGCGCTGACTCCTGTGACTCTATTGGTAATGGCATTGATTACTGCTCTTGGACACGAGGACTTTTGAGTGTGTGTATTAGCACGGGCATGACCGTTTGTTAGCGTTGCTAATAGTTGAAACAAATTGATGGCCTTGAATTAGGACAGGATGGATGTTGTATGGCTCTATTGAGTATTTTGAATGATTCATGGTGATGACAAACACTTACTACCTCTAGGCGTAAAATACAAAGTATACAGTCCCTTTGGTCCCTACACCCTCTCAGCTCCATCTCATACCACTCCCTTGTGGAGGACAGAGGGGCTTTTAGGGATCTGATGAGGATGCAGTTGGAGTCACGGGGTTATGAGTTCCCTCTATCTCATCTCAATTACTGCTGTCATTAAGGCAAAGGACGTTGAGGAGGCGGTAGCGCAGAGTGACACTTACAGTAGACTTAACCTTTGAAAAATGGAGATGCTCCTACACAGACTGAAATATATAAAAATGTGTGCCTGTTTTCAGTTAAATTCATTTAGAAAGGTGAGCTTTTTAAACTTGAATAATGAATATAAATGAGTCATGTGCACACTAATCACCAACAATTAACACTTAATTTTTAGCTAATAAACGGCAATACCTTTTGACACTAAAGGCCCATTGATGCTAAAGTTCATCAACACAGGATGGCATGACTATAAAGCAACCATCAAGAGTTTGTCCAAACGATAGGCTGTAATTTGAAATGAAGTTTATACTCACCCATTGAGGGCCTGGTCTCCTAGGGCCACTAGTGAGCATTAGGAGAGGCCTGCAACTCACACTACACATGAATATTTAAGGACACACTGGGACTCTTCCATTTGGCATCCCAGAGGGGGTAATGCAGGCGCCTATATCCTCACTCCTGCTTCATTGCACTTTCTCCTAACCCTGACCTCTGTCACCTTCATGCACTTCAGTTCCTTCCCTTCCCTCGCTTATTTTTCAATCTCTCTTTTGTTATTTTTTCTACACTACCAAATTCTGTTTTCTCTTCTCCTCACGTCTCATACTTGCCCGCTGTCTCTTCTTTCTGTGGTTCGTCAGAGCTCAGAAGCCACTCAGGCAGATGAAGGGATGATCACTTGTCTTTTCCCCTCTCCCTCTGCCCTGCCCAGCCAGCTAGCAGGCTGCCAGTGTGTGGAGGAGATTGAGATGCGGTAGACGATGCGGCAGCTGGTTCTTCTTTTGCTCTAATCACTCCCAGAGAACCGACCATGGTTTGATTTGGTTTTTTACAGCCCGGCCTTATTTTTCACATCAGCGACGTGAATGCCCCCCTTAAACCCTCCCCCTTACACTTTTGATCAAATTTGCACCATATGCCTTTGAAGGGAGATGAACCGACTGGCAAGCGTGCTTCTCTTTAACTCCCCTTCCCGGTGCAAGTGGTTTGATCAGGCCCCAGCCCTGATGGGGGCAAGCTCTACAATCCTGAGACAGTATTATGTTCCCAAAATTGCCTGACTGGAGATAATAAAGGCCTATGATTTTTTGGAGCAGCGCTCGCATCCAGAAAGAGGAGGAGACAGGGACTTGACTAAGGACGTGCTCACTAGACCGTTACTACCACATCAACCTCCAGAGGTAGAAATAGGCAAATATGCGCATCAAAGGAAAGGCCACATACATCTAATCACCTCTAACTTGATGTATGTCCTTCTACACTTTCCAATTCTCTCTCACTGCTGCAGCCGATAGAATTAAAAGAGTTTTATTTCACCTTGAATTACCACAGTGCGCACCATGCAGTGTAATCCATATTGAAAGACTTCTGGGAAGAGTTTGGCCAAATGGGGAAAGGAAAGGAAGGAGGGAGGATGGTGGGCTGATTGCTGAAATGAATGCCGTGTTGCCCCCATATCTTTGTCCCAATGAAATCCTTCCCTCCTTCAGAAGGAGAGCCAATCAATGCCTTTATCAACTGTCTCATCAGGCCGACTGGCCAAATTAGCCCTTGGCAATTCACAGAGTGACGCATAGTTTGTGTAATCAGGGTGAAATCAACATCTAAGAAACGAGAGTATCCACTGGAAAAACAGTGAGCAGAACAGTTAACTAGAGAAATGGCCTGCGACAGAAACAGATGAAGACGATGATAAAGATCCGAGTCAACAAATCACAACCTTTAAGTGTACACAGGTACTGAAAGATGCCTTATACTCAAGATGCTCATTATATTATAAGTGTTGTAGGAAAGCAAAGCTAGATACATTTGTGGATGAGATTGAAAAGACTTTCATGGCAGAAATAATGTTTAAACTACCAGACAGCTTATCCAAAGGCTACTTTCTCCTCCGCACAGTTAACATGCTGGCTAAAACACACACTGCTTACTGCCATGTGTAAGTAAAAGACCTATAAAACGAGTAACTGACAAATCAATAAATGACTCAGGTGCAGCACAGTGAGCGTATGTGTGAGTTTTATTCCACCCATTCTGACATGTTTGCTTATGCTGAAAAGTGCTTAAAAAGGTCAATTGCAATATCATCATCCTCCTCCTCCTTGTCAGTGGCACCCAGGATCTGGTTCCGCTTCTCCACTGGCTGTCACAACGGTTTCCAAACAGCTGTGGAGGTTTAGCAGCTGGAAAACAATAGCTTGTGTCTTTTCTTCGGCTCACAGGCACAAGCGTCTTTTGGCTCAAGTCCTTGCTAAAGTAGTAAGTGAAGAGTTAAGGGCCTTGAGGGACAATCGGTCTTTAATTACTTGGTTGAACAGCAGCAATAGTAAGTTGATCAACAGAATAAATAGTTCTGTAAAGTTGTGCTTTCCCATATTGTCAGTGTGTGCTTTGTGAGTTTGTGTGTCTTTAGCTTGCATAAATCTATCTATGTTTAATGAACATGTCCCATCCTGCCATGTGCAAGTGGAGTTAAACATCAGCTAACATGCTAGCTGGCAGTTTTGACTACAGTAGGGCTGGGAATCATTAATGAACAGTAATGAACAGTGCAAAGACATACTGTAACAGATGAGTTTTTGTGTGTGTGTGTGTGTGTGTGTGTGTGTGTGTGTGTGTGTGTGTGTGTGTGTGTGTTTGTATATGTGCACAGAAAACATCTTCAACATACAGCATGCAGCATGCCTATCAGCAGGCCATCACTATTGATTTATTAATGCTAGAGAATGCTGCTGCGCTAATTGAATTGAGATCCAGGAAGTCAGTTAATGTAGCTGACAGCGATACAGGAATTTAATCTCCCCAGTGCACAGAATTATGACTCTTCCTTATCTGCGCTGTCAGAGGGATAAATAGTAAATCAATCTTTTCTACAATGGGCCCCACTCAGAGCTTGTGGAGGATGGATCGTAACAACCTCTTTCCGTCTTAAACCCTCAACAATCGCTACTTAAGCTGTTCAATTGGTTCATTGTCTCATCCCTTCGAAGATAAATCAAAGTTCTGGAAAAGGATGCACCCCGAGGCAGATGTAGTATTCAAACCCCATAATCATAAAACCTGTCATTATAAAAAAAGACAATGTGCTCACTATAGCCAAATCACTTGTAACCGAATAGTTTACAGTCACCTACATTGTCTAAGTCAGGGCAATCACTCTTATGCTACACACTTCAAAACCCACTTCCTGAAGTCCAGCCCGGTCCAGCTGGCACTGTGCCATCACTCAACCCCACTACTGTGCCCTTGAAAGACTCAGCCGACATCAGCGTTTCTATGCATAAGACCACCACCACTACAGCGACCACTACAACTTCTTAGAATATCAGAACCACTGCCGCAGAGAGGCTCCAACATAAAGTCATTAATACAGGCCTGGTTTAATGTATGTGTTTGTACAGCTGCTATTTAGCTGCCGTCTGATGGTAAAGAAAAGCTGTATAGCCAGGTCTCTGACAGCACTGTGAGGCGGACTGTCCAGAGGGGCTAAAGCACAGACGCTGGCAGGCAAGCCTGGCAGGGGCCCCGGGCCAAACCACTACAGTGTACTCAAAGGCACCACCACCCAGCTGGCCAAGGTGTGTGGGCCTGCTGGCTATGATCTGATGACCCTGGACAGTCGGCGTGTCGATGTGCACGTACTGTATATATAGTGTGTGTGTGTGTGTGTGTGTGTGTGTGTGTGTGTGTGTGTGTGTGTGTGTGTGTGAGAGAGAACAAGAGCTGAGACAAGGCACAGAAGCAAGTGAACCATACTGATCATATAGTACATGCATCACAAAAATTCATGAGCCAGAGAGGATACATAGCTTTCCCAATGAAAAGGTGCAATATAGCATAGGGAAACAGAGATAAACAGAGAGAGGGGATGAGTATGACTATATTATACATTTAGAATATAGACTAACTGGCCAGGCGAAGGTAGAAAAGAAAAACATGTTTTTTGCTCTTTCTGTTTCTCTTCTCAGTGGTTAATGGATACATGAGTTATATACAGTACTTATTTTAGTCCCTTTAATCATGAGCTTTTATCGCATCTTCTGCCAAGACCTTCCACCAGTTACTGGTCGCGCCTGCCAAGAGAAATGAATGAAAATGTAGAGAAACCAAATATTGTGGAGCCATGGCTCAGAAGTCAAAACCAATCTTTTTCTTCCCTTTGAAGAGCTAAGCTATAAAAGAAACACCTAACTGGGACCAGGTATTGTGTTCACAGAGTGTGCGGATGAGAGATGGGGGAAACACTTGAAATCGGGTTTAGTGATATGAGAAGAATTAGTGTGGTTAATGTTACCTGGCTAATGCTTGTGCAACATAAGCTCATGTAAGCTATGCAAAGACAAAACAAATGGTCATGTCAGCATTTTCAACTTATGCGGCTTAAGAACAGAAGAGACAACATCATTAATCATTTTTTGACATGCCTTGATCTGTATGAGAAAAAAATGTGACTAAAGTAATTCTTGTTCTAGACACAACAACTACAGATCACAGAGCAGTGCTGTTTAGCAAAGTCCTCAACATTCAAATAAATGAGAAAACACCCAATCCAACGCAGTAAACATCCCCAGAGATCAAACCCACATCAGAGGTGTCGACCATTATCCTGGTGTGTCCGTAATGGATGGAAAGCCTGCAGAGTGGATGAGTGTCTCTGGTCAGGTCTGATCCGGAGGCCGCTGCATTAGCTGGGGCCAGTGCTGCGGCCACTGGAGCTCTCAGGCCTGGAGAGTAGTACTTAATGCTTGGGGAGAGTGGGGGACCTTCCTGCCCACAAAGTCCTACCCTGTGCCCCCTGAAAAACCACAGATGACCACCGGGGCACTGGGAAATGAAACCGAGGAAACCACGGGTCAGGCAAGAGCTGCAAGGCAGCCGATACTGAGGTGGAAAAAACAAAGAGTCGGGCCTTTTGGCGGCTTGGTGGTTGACGCTGATGGAGGTATTAAGATATTAATTGCTTTTTGACTTGATTTTGTTAAAAGGAGGAGGGCAGGCCTGCGGCTTCTCACACAGCGGCCAGTAGTTTAATGGTGGAAAGGCCTGACGGGGCGGAAATGGTTCGGTATTGGGCTCCATGCTGGAAGGGAGAAATCTCACATAGAGGGACCTGTTTTTGTACACAAGTGATGGTTAAAAAAATGGTTTTAAAGATATCAATAACATTGATACGACTAGTTATCTAGAAGGTTTACATAGTTTAAGATTTTACACATTTTCATATTTACAATTCTGAATAATTGCAGAAATGAAAGGGCAATGAAAAGGCAAAGTTTTGGTTAGGTGAAACAAGGATGTGGGCCAAAGTCAAACTCTCTAAAGCAACAGTTTAGCATTTTGGGGAATAGGCCTACTCGTATTCACTTTCTTGCCAAGAGTGGATGAAAAACCATTCCCATGTCTGTGCATCAAATATGAAGCTATAACCCGCAGCCTGTTTCCCTTAGCTTAGCTTAGCATAAAGACTGGGGGAAAACAGTAAGCATTTCTAAAAGGTAACAGCATCTGCCTAACAGCACCTCTGAAGCTCACTAATAAACACATTGTATTTTGTTTGTTTAAATCAACAGAGCAAGGATAGCTGTCTCCACACTTCTAGACTAGGCTAAGCTAAGCTAACCATCTCCTGGTTGATGCAGACAGACATGTTAGTTATAGCGCTCTTCTAGTCTATCTCTGGGCAAGAAAGCGAATAAGTGCAAGTATACCATTTAGCTTTTGTCAAAGTTAAAGTTAATAAAATAGTCTACAAAGTCGCAATGCATGAGCAGACAGTGAACTGAAGGCTAAATGTGTCTCCTATCGTAGACTGGGTTAACCCCACTGAAATGGTTGTGCGTCAGCTGGGGGTGCAGCTTGCGTACACGACAGCAGACATAAACAGCAGCGCAGCAGCCCTGACGCAAGGCCACGGCCTCACACACACTCAGAAAGAGGCTAAGGTTGCACTGGGAAAAGTGATTCACCAACCCCGGTGATTCAGGACACAGAACCTATACTTATGGACTGCTGTGTTCATGAAACTGTACTCCGCTGCATGTGTGCGTGGGAGTGGCGTGTGTCCGCTGCATATGCGTGTACGGCACAGGCAGCTGCCAGGGGATGGGCAGGGAGCATTACCATCAGCATCTCTGTGGATCAAGGAGAAGCCCCCAGTAATCCTGGCCTCTCTCCAGGCTCCCACACACCGCAATTAGGATTAATCCTACCCTCC
Organism: Sander vitreus; assembly: GCF_031162955.1. Taxonomy (NCBI): domain Eukaryota; kingdom Metazoa; phylum Chordata; class Actinopteri; order Perciformes; family Percidae; genus Sander; species Sander vitreus. Next base: position 20,067,047 of record NC_135874.1, on the reverse strand, counting down.
TCCCTCCCAGCAGCAGAACAACAGAGAACGATGGAGCGACTTTCTGTGTTAGTGTGTGTGTGTGCGTGTGTGTGAGTGTGTGTGTATGGGTGTGTGTGTGTGTGGCTATAGGGGGCCATTAGCCAACTTTGTACGTGGGGTGGAGATCCACCCCCTTAAACCGCCAGACGACCGCTAGGCTGTGGGACTGTGGAATGGCACACACACACACACACACACACACACACACACACACACACACACACACACACACACACACACACACACACACACACACACACACACACACACACACACACACACACTTGAAATATGGAGAGAGGGTAACAAATTGACCACAGTGGTAGCGATATAAACAACTGTTTGACCAGTAGCCACATAATTGGCTGTAAAGCAGGAAGAGTTCTCACTATCTGCAGGGAGTTTTCCCCACAGTATTCCACCACCACATAATTTCTCATTGTGCAGACATATAGCTCTTTCATATGTTTTAATAGTCCATAACTTTGTAAAATCTATCATACTGTAATCTTTTTTGAAACAGTCAGGAGAAGGGGGATGTATGCCAAAGTGGAGAGTGTAAAACTTGAAGTCAGTGTGTCTGGAGTCTCTCTGAAGGTTAATTATGGCTTTCACTTGGTTTGACAGATTACCAGCAAACAGCTAAGGTGTCGCTGCTGAGTGCAGATTAAACATCTGCAGGGCAAACACAACCCACAGGGTCACTGTGCAGAGGCTTAGCACTGACAGGAAATATACCCAGGTGTATTTGAGGTGAGGCGCGCTTCGCTACAGGAATTCTTGAGTGTACAACAGATCTTCCACAATAAATTACAAAATGTGTGTTGTCATTTTCCTCTAAAATGAATGTCTTCTGACCTGATTCCCAGAACATTAGTTGTCAGTGCTTAAAAAAAAAAAAAAAAAAACATACAAATGACTGTTACTACTTACTACTTGGTTAGGATCAAGAACATGGTTTGTTTTAAAGGGCTACTCCAACTTTTTAGTTTTGCACTTCTATGACGTATCTTTTATGGGTCAATCAACCCCTGTTAAACATGTAAAGTCTCAAGCCCAAGCCAAGATGACATCATTAAGGTTATTTTTTTCAAACTTTGGAAATCTCTCTCCAGAGCCACATTATACAACTGTTTTCACAGGCGTAGTAGTACTCCTTGTGATGAGTAAATTTAGTGGAGGACCCCTAAAAACATAAAAGTCATAAGGGAAACATCGTGGTCATGGTTAAAAAAAAGAAAACAACATTTACTGACAGCTGAAAACTGGAAATGAACTTTGCTGACCCATCCACCCTTCATAAGGTGTTTTGTGGCGCTAACTCCAACAACACAATGTTCCATGTACCTCCACCTTTGCTCTTGACAGAGAAGAGACGTTTTACACAGCAGACATTTTGACTTGTCATAGGAAAAATTGTTGTGCATCATCAGAGGTTGAGCCATGTTGTATTTTCTGTACAGAGTCACAGCAAGATCTTTGACACAGAACTGGTGTCGATCTGACGCTAATCACACGCACATAATTATTAGTTATAAAAAATGATGATGAAAGTAATGATTGTTCTATATCATCTCTGACCTGTGGTTGCCACTAATGTTTATTTTTGTGCCAGAAGGGATTTGCCTTTTTAGCTGAATGTTGGCAGGAGACATGAGAGTCGGTGGGGAGATGAACAGGGTGGGGAGAGGTGTCAGGGTGGAGAGCCTGTAACACACCAAACCTCAGAGCTCACACCTTCTCAAGTTCACAGCTACCTTAACTAACCACTTCTGCATCATAAAGGAAGCAAAAATGTACATTTCTGCAATATGCTTAGAGGCTATTTATCCACTCCTGATTGAATCATCCGTTAAGACAAATAAACACAGCAATACTTCCTCTCACAACAGCTGCTGTGTTTACAACTACAATACTTAAAAGCTTTATAGTTATAACAAAAAAAAATCCTTCTCTCCCTCGCAACCTATTATGCTATTTCCCTTGCAATAAAAAGTCAGGGAGTGCAAAATGTCCCCAATAGGCAGCTGCACGCTACAACTAAAGCGTCAAAATCATTTCCAGACTGCTGCGCTATGGATCAAGGGGAAGGAGAGGCACAGCGAAAGGAAACCAAGGCAAAATAAATTAATTGCAAATGTATCGCAGAGGGGGGCAAAGGGGAAAAGATTGGGGCGATTTATCTGTGCTGACGGACGGGGACAGGATCGGTAAGCTAAGGGTGAGAGGATGGGGAGCAGCATGAGGCAAGTGAAAAGTAACACAGCTGATGAGGTGCACAGATTCAACCAAGTGAAAGATGGGCAGAGTGCAAAAGAGGGAGCAGTGGGGTGTTACACAGACATGTTTGAGTGCATCTGAGAGCCGAGGCAGATCTGTTAATCTTTAAGAAAGCTGGCTGCAGAACGCTGAGAGTTTGAGGGGGGAGAGTTTGATTTGGGCTGTGGCTGTGACAATGATAAACGGCCTGGGGAAATAGGTTATGGAGATCAGTCAAACACCTGCCCTGCCCTGCATGAGCTCCACTCAACTCAAACAAGATGCGGGAGCAGGAAGTGCAGTGTGCCAGCTCAGGAGAGAGGAAGCTGCTCTCTGCCACTTCTCCCTTTGTTCTTTTAAAGCCACAAATACATGGAACAGGTTTATCAATACAAACAGAGGAGCAGGCTTCATGGGTTTTTAACAGTATTCATGCTGTGTGTCTGAGGATAAACTGATTGTGGTAAAATGTAATGTAAAAGGGTGCATGGGTAGCTTACCTGGTAGAGCCTGCACCAATATACGGAGGATTACGCCTCGGCGCAGCGGCCGCGGATTCGACTCCAACCTGCGGCCCTTTGCGGCATGTCATTCCCCCTCTCCCACCCCTTTCACATCTTCAGCTGTCCTATATAAATAAAGGCTGAAAAATGCCCCCCAAAAAATCTTAAAAAACAAAAACAAATGCATTCATGTCCATCTGACATATTTCAATATAATAATATAAATTGTGTAAAACAAAATACGTAAAATGAACAAAATCCCTTCAAAATTCTTGATCTAAATTATTATCTTTTAATAAAGCACAAACAAAATGTTATACCTGCCTTTATTTTTCTTACACATTTTTGGGTTAAAAGGTGCAATTTTACAATATGTATCAATTGATTCAATAATTTGACTAATGACAGAAAGAAAACTAATAGTTTGGATTGAAATTGCATTATTATTATTAACAGAGTGATCTGTACTCATGCTGAAACATAGACAAACTGCTACTAAATGGAACTATAGCTTTTCAGTAACAAGCTCATTAAAACCACTTAAACCACTGTATAGTCTTTATAAACAAACACAGTACTAATAAAGCTCCATTTTTAAAATAGTGTCTGCTTCTCACTTTCTCTGGGGCTAAAAGCAGGCCCAGAGAAAGCGAGAAGCAACAGGCTGCATTCAGCAAGACATTCTATTTGTATATTGCTGTCTTGTTCTCATATTCTGCACATGCAAATGAGTTGGAAGGTAACTTTGGTGCAGTAAGTTAGAAAAAAAATAATAGATACATCTGTGTCTTCAAATCTCCTGTCCACTTGTCCCTAATTAAATAAATAATACATTTTTCCACAAGTCAACATTTAAATTGTGCTAAAATATTATATATATATATATATATATATATATATATATATATATATATATATATATATATATCTTGTAAAAAGAAGTTACTTCACACTATAGTGTGTATGTGACAATAATGGCACTGGCATTATTTGGTTGGTTTGTGTCACATTTACTCAGATTCCACAGGATTTAATAGGTCTCAGTGGACCAAAATGTGTTTCAGTCAGTGTTAGAATAATAACAAAACATGGAAGATAAATTCTTGAAATAAGATTAAACTGTTAAACTGTCAAGACACCAATATGGAGGAATGAAACTGGTTATATTGACAGAAGAATAACTGTTTATTATGAGCAGCAGAAAATTCTGCTAGAAGTGAATCTTGTAAACAAAGATTGGTTCTTCTGGAGCCTACACCTCCTTCACTGTTTTTTTTTTCCCTCCACTGGCATAATTCAATAAAAGCTTGACGGCAAATATCATTCTGTCTTAGAGAAAGTTTTATAAGCCTTAAATGGAATCAGGCCTGAAAGTGATGCACACTGGTCTTTCCTCATGGGAAAGAGACAAGAAGAGAAAGGAGGATGAAAGTGTCCAGATGACTCGACAACAGCAACATTGTTTACTGTCTCTGTCTGTTTGTACTTTTCAGTGATTCCAGGAAACCCTAAACACACAGTGTGACTGACTATTATTATAACATTTGATTTTTACAAAGGACTGCAAAAGGTTTAACTGTGTATTGTGTTAAAATAAGGGGTCAAACCAGCTGGGGCCTTTTTGTGTGGAGTTTGCATGGTCTCCCTGTGCCATTGCATGTTTTCTCCCACAGACACAAACATGGAGGTGAGGTTGATTGGCAACTCTAAATTGCACATACGTGTGAGCATAGGTGATGTCTGTCTCTATGTGTGATTGACTGGCAATCTGTCCAGGGTGTATTCCGCCTTTCACCCAATGTCGGATCGGTTCAAGCCCCTCTGTGTTCCTCTAAAGAACAAACAAGTATGTAGCTAATGGATGAAATCACTAAAGGTGTTTAAAATTCAAACAGCATCCCCTCTCCTCCGACATCCTCTGCGGCAGACAGACCCAACAGACCTGCCAAAGTGAATTTACCTAGTAAAGTGAATTACAGGGTGATAAACAATACTTTGGCAGCATGGCAGTAAACTGCTGAGAGAAGCTAAATACTAATGTGATTTGTCAAGGAGTTTATAAGCTGTAAGTGCTGCGATGAAATGACTGCCTACTGACTACTCATTGGAAGAGATAAACACGAGGGGAAAGTCTTTGTTTTGCAGCCTAATCGACCTCTGGGAGGCCAGCGGAGAGGAAATGGTTAACATTTACTGTTACTGTTTACACTAGAGGTTGTGCACAGAGAGGAGGGACAGTGTTTTCCTCTATGGTAAACCAATGTACCATACTGTTTAGCAGAGCAACATCTTAAAGTGCTCATATTATGCTTTTTGGTTTTTCCCCTTTCCTTTATTGTGTTATATATCTTTTTGTGCACGTTATAGGTTTACAAAGTGAAAAAGCCCAAAGTCCACCCCAAAGGGACTTACCATCTCCAACAGAAAACACTGTTCAGAAACTGCTCCAAACTAGCCTAGCTGCTAGCATGGCACTCACTCATACTCTGCAACTGACAAGCTAGCAGTACTTACCGTGCATGTGCGACTCCCAACAAAGATGGTACAGAAGTAAGACACAGGGTGAAAAGAGGAGCTGCAGCAATGTGTAGTACAACAAATATATGGTGTTTTCTGAAAATTAAACCACATAAACCTATTCTGGTACAACCTCTAAATACAATTATGAACCCGAAAATGAGCATAATGTGAGCACTTTAAGATAGATACTAGACTGCTTATGTATAGGCTTCTGATGAATAAACATTTTCTGGTTGAACCTCTTAATTTCCATATGGGAGGTCTCTTATATCTGGGGAAACTAGACCCTAAAAATATCTCCCTCAGCTTGCCCCAGACTCTACCGGACCTACATGGACGGACACACAAACACATGCACACACAATCCTCCCTGCGTACATACACACTCCCTATCACTGTGGCTCTGCTGTGTTATGCTGTGGGAGGCTGAAGTGGCCTTTGTGGGCTGAGCTGAATATCTCTGTCCACTCTGGCAGGGCCTCAGAGTGCCTGCTGCCGCCTGCTGTCTCAGCCCTGGGCACGGGCTGCCAGCCGGCCCGCCGACCAACCTCGCTGAACCCCTGCCAAGCTCCTGACGCCACCCTGGGTGGTCCCGCTTCATGCGGCTCTGGCAGGGCCCCCCCCTCACCCTACCTCCCCTCCTCTCTGGCTCCCTCGGCAGCCGCAAACAACCTCGCTGTGTTCCCAATGTGGAGCTCCACTGAGAATCAGTCAATGTTGCAAGTTATATTTTTATCAAAAGGGAGGATGTGGATGTACTGTATTTTTGAGGGTTTTGGAGAAGTGAAAAGTGAAAAAAGAATGTCTGTAGGCAGCGACGTTTATATTTAGTCTGCATATGAATTTGTTTTTTATATATTTGCATGCTTTTTTTTTGGGGGGGGTAAAAGTGTTACTGATGGTTCACACAGACTGAAGGAGAGGAAATATGTCTTCTTGTTTCAGTCACATCAACCTCCGGATAAGTCTGTCTTTGGTCTCTTTTCCTCCAGATCTAACTAACTGTCTCTTTGTGTTACTCTCTATCCTTCTGTCTCTCCCTTAGTCAATGAACCACGACCAAAAGTTAAAATCATCAAGACACAGCTCTGAAATCATCCACAGGCAGGTCACAACGCAGGGTTACAGTGATGAGTTGGAAACCGACTGTCAAATTACACGACGAAGACTCTCCTGTTACAGTTATCATAGCAGGCAGCCAACAAATCAAGGCAGCACAGCCCTCCCTTTCTCCCGTCTCTCTGCTTTGGAGTTGGGAGTCATGTTCCCCTTGGAGCTCTGGAGGTAATTGTGCCACACTCCTTTACTTAATATGACCACCCTTCTGTTGCTCTGCTGCCCCACCAAAGAAAACACACTCCATCCATCGCTCTCTCTCTCGTGCTGTCTGTCTTGTCTCTCTGCCTTTCATCCAGAGATTCGTGACTCCTGCACCTGATTGCTTTACCGATTAAAATCATTAGAGGTCGTTAGCTGGAGTCACTTACCGTAGAGCTTGCTGTGTAGGTTGGGTGGGGCCCGGAGAGAAAAGGGGGATAGACGGGGTGTTGACAGAGCTTGTGGGGGTTGGTTGAGGGTGGGGTGTCAAAGGGGAGATGAGTCTCAGTCGCTCCTTTGACCTAAACGAAAGCATTACGCACTGCCAAACGCAAACGCACCACCTCTAACTGACACACACACACACACACACACACACACACACACACACACACACACACACACACACACACACCCAAGCTGCCACTGATACCATCAGCATAAAGTCTCTAAAGAAAAGCGGCAATGTGTGTATTAGCAGTGTGTGTAATCACAGGGCCTTTGGGGACCCTAATGGATTAGTACACTAACACACTGTCAACTCTGGGCCAAGCCGGGCCCACACTCACACACAAAATGTTAACATTGTCAAATGACACAATCACTGTGCTGGAAAAGTACTAATTGCCCCTGTTAGACGCCAACAGAGGACTTCATAATACTCAAATGGCTCATTTCTTTGTGCCAAATGTTTTGAGCCAGTTGATTAGGAAAAGGCAACAATACAAACAGCATATTCACAACTAGTGATCATCATCATCTTTATGAAAATGTACTCGCTGTCAAAAGTGTATACGGCCGCCTTATTTTGAACACAGATGCAACGCAGATGTGTTTATCCCAGCAAGTAATAGCGATAACTCCAGTTGGTTAAAGCAGCCATATATTAACTTGAATGAGCTTGAAAACATGTTGCAGTTAGACCGATCCAATCTGTCTGTCACTGACTGGAGTCGCTGGACAGCTGTTGTAGCCAGTGTGTGCTGTGAGTGGATCACCGGGCTGTAAGGCATGAATAATATATGCTGTTTATGAGTGTATGTTTTCCATCTGACCCCTGGGTCTACAGTGAAAACTGCAGCAGGCCTCTTAAGGGGCAAAAGGAAAAGCGGGAGAGCGAGACAAAGACAGACAGATGAAGCTTGCCCGGAGAGGCGATGGGTCATTTAGTGCCCAGGGACCCCCCCATCAGCCATCAGTGACATGTTCAATCAGGGCTTATAGAGTTATACACTAAAGAACACACACTTCCCTGCTGATGCCGATACTGAACAGGGAGTGCTGCTTTTACACAGACGGCAGTGTAGGGAGACAATGCAGCATCTATGCTACAGTAAGCGGCGTCATGAAAGCAGCCCTATATTGTACACTCAAGGCTTTTCCACGGATATTAACCTAAAAAGATATGGGATAGGTTAAATTGGGCCGGAACGACCCCGGTGCGTTTTGTGTCGAATGACTGTGTCAGACTCCGTTTAAAAAATAGCCCTTTAAATACTTAGCAACCGGTCATATGGTAACTTAGGAGGCAATTTGGCCTTGTGTGCTCTGATTGATTTGGCATGCAGTTAATACACCAGTCATAATTTTGTTTTAATGAAAACTCAACTCCTGGCACCTACTCCTGGTGTTCTTCACGAACTAGCTTTAAAAGTGAGTTTTCTTTTAGTGCTGCGTAGTTTTAAAGTGTTAGATTTGAGAATGGAGTTTGGTTGGTTAGGGTTCCCCCACTAGCCAGATCCCACTTTAACCCTTGACCCTGAATCATATCAAGCAGACAAGCACTGGATATGTTATACTCCTTCCAATTCTCAGCTGCAAATGACTGGAATTAACTTAAAACCCTTATCCCACAAACTGCCTTTAAAGTACGTCTGTCTGAGCTGTACGTGCTAACTGCTCTCCATCATACAAGCTCTGTTTTGCACACCCTTATCACCTTATCTCTGTCTTGCCCCTTTGCACAGTCGCACAGTTGCAGATCCACGCACTGTTTTTATATCTGTTTACGCTCTTTGCACTTTGCACTAATCATCTGCCCGGGCATGCTCAATTTTTCTCCCCACCTTTATTGTTATACAATTCTTGTACATCTACAGACCTACATCACTATCTTGACCACTTTCTGCACCAATTTTATACTGACTTTTTACTACATTTCAGCATTTATATAGTCTGCCTACTCATGTACATTGTGTTATTACTGTTCTACATCACTATTCTAGACCACACTCTACACTAACTGTACATTGGCTCTTTACTACATCTCAGTATATACTGTCTATATCTTACTACATTCAGCCTCTATATAGATTGTCTACTCATATTTACTGTGTTATTACTGTTTTACATCACTAACTAGACCACTACTTGTACTAACTGTTTACTGACAACTCACCACATTTCAGCATTTATATAGACTTTCTTTATATAGTCTTTTCATATACATTGCGTTATATCATCACTAACTAGACCATAATTTGCACTTGACTGTCTATTCATATTTATTCGTGTTATTACCTTATCACCTTCGCATATCCATCGACTTCCTTACACCTCATTTTGCACCGGCTTTGTAATGCCCACTTAATTCTGTACTTTATGTAGCCTATTGTATTCTGTATTCTTGTATTGTATTGAATGTGAAACTGTATGTTGTCTTGCACGCCCACGCTTTTCTTGGCCAGGTCGCCGTTGCAAATGAGAACTTGTTCTCAACACACTACCTGGTTAAATAAAGGTTAAATAAATAAATAAAATGTTCAGCTCCTGTGCTCCCACAGCTTGAAACACACTGAGTGTGAGAAAATATTTGGGGTTGGAAATATTACGACAGCTCAGTCATTAAAAACCATGGCGGGTTCCCTTCGGTGACGGCGGCAGAATTAGGACCTAAATTAGGGGCCGCTACAGCCTGACTAATGAAGGTCAGACCTCTAGCGCAGGCAGTGAGGCCCAGACAGTGGGGTTAACCTGCTTCGCTACTGCTGGCAATTAGGTAAGTCAGCCCAGAGCTGCTTAAGAGGCTGCAGGCCTTAAGACTCACACAGCTGGCCAGAGTGGAAGCCTTTCCCTGACACTGTTCCTAATGACACAGGGGTCAGAGAATGTGTGTGTTTTACAAGGGTGGTTACGGTCTGTGGCTCCTGACAGTATTCACATATGTTGAGAGGTTTTGGTTTGAGGATCAAGAGGAAACAGAGGGGTCGTCACAGCCCTGATCCTTCAGACTGTAAACTTCAGTCGAGCCTTGAACCCCCGCTATCAACTGTGCAGCCTGTCAGAGGTATTTACCTTCATCTGCAGTGAATGTGACATTGTTGTGAGGTTTGATAGTGAAGTTAGTGCAAGCATACCCCATGCTAAGAAAGAGCTTTGGCTGGAGTACCACTAGGTGGCATGGTCACTTTGAACACACATAAACAAAGCATTGTGACATTTCATCTTGTTCACAGCTTGATGAGTGAGACGTTTTGCTACCTATCTGATTAATGAAGAGATTACAGCTGACAAATGTGAGAAGTACAAAAACATCAGGACAGAGCACTCCGAGCATTATGTGAAGAGTAAATGCTGATCAATGAGAGATTTGACAGAGATATGCATCTTTGGCCTTTGTACAAGCAACATTGTGTTTTCATCAAAAGGATGTTATGTCTTCATACATTGCTCATCGTGTGAATATACTGTGAGCTGCACATTCAGGAAAGTTACTGTGTCAACAATTCTCGGAAAGAACTGTGCAGATGTTATTTTGGTGCTGCATGAAATCACTAAGAGGAAGAATGATAAATAAGAAAGATAACGGTTCACAGTGTGAGAAATGTATGTACTGTATATGTGTGTTTGTGCATGTGTGCATTCAAGTGTGCTTTTTGTTTGACTGTGTGTGTGTGTGTGTGTGTGTGTGTGTGTGTGTGTGTGTGTGTGTGTGTAGGGGTGCATATCTGTGACCATGCCTGTGTGTGATCACAGTTTTAGCCTGCTGAATAATTCAGTGTCCCCCCAGTGCGAACACTGACACTAACTGAGGGCAGCCATTAAAGATCCATGAGGAGATCATTACAGGCCACTGCCCGGCCTTCTCCTCTGCAACCACCCCTCCACTTCCCTGGGGCGACTCCCTCTCCAAACAGTGAGGCCTAACCCCTTAACATGAGCTCACTCTCCCGCCCTTGAGCTGCTAGAAGGGCTGGGGATCAGAGGTTAGCCAAGCAAAGGCATGACCCACGGCACTAATGCACTTGTAACACTTTAAAACACTTTGGCGAGAGTTAAACAGAACACACTCTCAAGGAGGACCACACAGAGGGCCCGTTGGCTACTCTTTCTCCTTTTTTCCCCCCCTTTTCCCCCTCACTCAGTACTTGGTCTGCTCTCACTGTTTTTCTTTGGCTGCTCTTGCGAGCCAATGTTAGAGGAAAGTGAGATGTGTAGTTGCTGCCTTCCATCCTTTTCCCTTTTCTCTTTTATTTTACTGCAAACTGATACCCTTTTGTTTATTTAATTCCATGTATTGGACTCAGCTGTCAGAAAACAACACAGACAATGTTGGTTGCTGATTTCAAAATTAGGTAGTAAGCTAATATTGCCCGATAATCCCAATTCCCAATGTTGTGCCTCTTTGGCTCCTCGATCCTCCGGCTTGTAGACCGGAAATCAATCTCAGCATGCCATCTTGAAGGACGTCCCTATTCCTAAAACGGATCTCGAGGAGAGAGACTTGAGGAAAGAGACTCAAGGAGCGAGGATGCTCGCCAGAGGAGCTATAATGGAGGATACACCAGTATTTCCTTTACAGACATAACAAAAGAGCATGATACACACACAGAAAGAGAGAATATATATATATACTTAATAGAAACAGTAGTGATGCCCGCATTGCAGTTATATTCGTGACCCCATGGTTAATCCACAGATTGGGCCAGTCTGGTCATAAAAATGACTCATGGCATAGCAGAGAGCCGAGGTGCAAAGCTGCTGTCAGCAGACAACTTCATTTGTTGTCAGACAAGTGCAACCCCAGAAAAGATGCTGTGTGCATTTACGCACGAGAAAGGGCAGCATGATTTCAATATTATTATTATTATTATTTAAAAAGCTGAAGTTTTAGTTCTGTTTCCTCTCAAGTTTATAACTACAGTTTTTAGTTTTGCTGCTTAAAGAGACGTTATGCAGTTTTGGCCATTTCACTTTTTGCTCGCAGGTTTCTCTCTAGAGCTCCCCCTACAGCTTCAGAATAGATATTTAGCAGCTCCGATGTTTACTAGTGTCTGACTCCTCGCCCTATATACATAATATATGTATAATGTATAATACATAATAATAATACAATTTAATAATATAATACATTATATATATATATATATATATATATATATATATATATGTGTGTGTGCGTGTGTTAAATAAAAAATAAAATAAAATGTATCTGTACATTCTTGTCACATTATGCCACGTTGTGAATTAAATTAAAAATAAATATAAGTTGTCATGAACACTGTTGTGCTCATCTGACAGAGATCATAAAATACAGTTATCGTGTCATGTGAAACCATCAGAGTGGGCCGAAGGCATCAAGCACACTGCAAGTCAACAATTAGCTCACATTGGAGGTCCCCCTTGGTAGCAAATCCAATCAGGCAAGAGTTATCACTGGCTGCCATGCCTCTGCCCAGCATCACACAGGATGATAAGACCCCAACACTTCTGAAACACACTTGCAGCAGATTTGATTTGTTTCTGCTCTAATCACATTGGTCTGCAAAAGCTAACCTTCATAGATTTGAGGAAATACTGCAATTACAGTGTATTTTCAGCTGTTGTGTAAAGCGTTTTGGGGGTTAGTGGTGGGGTTAATTTACATATTCTCCTTATGTGACTTGAACTGTGGATGTTTTCAGATCAGGTAAAAAGTTGAAAAGTCTTAAAAATCCTTATTGCATCATCCGATGTAAACCTGTAGTCCATCTCCGTTTCCTTGAATGCAATCGTGGTTATTTGTTGTTACTGTAAAAAGCCTCTTAAGGTCAGGCTGCTGTAATTTTTTACTGATGGCTGGGGTCAGAGGGTCAGCCAACCACCAGAGTGGCAGCTGTCATTTGACGGATGACGAATGTCCCTCTTCCCACCAGGAAGTAGAGGTGTGTGTGCTGGAGGCTGTGGAGTATGTGGTTAGCTGGCAGGTCAGCGGTGGGTCCAGAGTGGTCTGGCTCCAGCTACCACGGAGCTCTCAGGCAGCAGTGGCAGCCCAGAGCACTGACTGATAGTGGGCATTATCATTTGTTAAGTGCCCCCTTCGCCTCTGGTCAGGAACACTTAACACTGCCTGTGGTCACTAAATGCTGCTGGACTACCGGTAGCAAGGTAAAATATTCATTGTCGCGGAGTGGTGGTTTTCCTTTGCACCAACGCTAAAAGCCTGGTTTGGTTTTGTGTTTTTAACCAGGGCCCTAAAACTATGCCGCACAGGAGTGGCCTTTTACTGGACAATGTAATGGACCTCAATAGGATCTGCGTACCTTACCACAAAATCACAGGCATTGAAAAGATCTAGCCACAATGTGGAAGACCTGTAAAATATAGGACAAATAGGGAAAGAACTATAATTAAGAAAAGCTCAGTATATTTGACATGATAAGCACCCTCACTAAATTTGACAATTTGCATGCTTGCACTAAATCATAAGCTGAAGAGCATGGTTGGCTTTTTGGTTTAAGAACAGATGTACTTTTTGAGGGGGATTTTCAATTCAAACAAACGTCCAAGACAAAATATATTTCTTATGTAGGTCAGCAACCTTTTCCCTTTTTCTGTGAAAGAGTGAGTCACCTGTGGTATATGCTTTAATTTGGAAAATGTTGCCGCTGGTAACCTTCATGAGTGCAGTCACATCTCCGACAGCGGGGGGACTTCCCAGAAGACCCTAGCAGCTTGTCCCCCCTCTAACTAAACCGCGTGGCATTAACAACTGTGTCAACACGCTGAAAAGACTAAGCAAGTGTCCTTTCTCATTGCTGACTTGTTGTTCTGTGTCTGTTGTGGCCACTTTCTGCAGCATTGTTGGATGTCAAGTCACAGAGTAGTTGAACAGACCCTCCATTTTGCATGGTTTTAATGGGGTTGACAGAGGAGCTCCCACCTGTGGTGAGTCTGGCATTTAGCAGCCCATAAACTTCTCCCCCCCTCTTTCACTCTCTCTTAGCCATGCACACAAAACACACTGCAGTTAGTATCAGGTGCTTGTTTTCATCTTGATCTGTTTCCAGTTCCGTCTTTGTCCCAGTTCAGCTGCAGATTATGGTGTCTGAGCACTACAGAACGGGGTTAGAGGCGAGGGTGGTTTCTCCCCAAATCATCTCAGACTGACTCCCATTCTGGCTCTCGTGGCAAGCTGAGGCCTGGGGGTTGTGGGGGTTCTGGCTGAGGGGAGCCCTGCCCCCAAGGGTGCTTGGTGGCATGCTTGGTCAACCTAGACACAGCTCACAGGAGGCTTGAGGCCAAGCAGAAGCCAGGCTGTGGCAGGTGTGGCTATGGGATATGGGAGGAAACAGCCACATGCATAGCCACACACTGCTGCTGCAAGATGCAATGCCTTATGTGCTCTGCAGAAGCAAACACTGGTATAAAATAATTCATAAACACATAGAAATACAGTATATATGGATGTTGTTGTTTACTGATAACTCATTGTTTATGCAAGTGTACAGATTGATCCCTCAGATTAACTGACTAACCTTAAGGCACTGCAGCAAATATAAGAAAAAGAGGAAGGAAAATGGGGCAGAATATGACTTTTATATCACAATAAAGCTGCAGTTTTCAAAAGTGTCAGAATTCATGCAGGATAAAAAGGCAACTGAATAGTATGCAAAGCAATGGCCTGTGTTGTCAGTGAAGGACATATGTTGGATGTATTACCCACTTCAATCATAGCCTGCAGAAATGGATATAAACTGAAACAAAAAGCAAAGTGTCTTTAAAAAAAAGAGGGAAATGCAGAGCTGAAGATGAAATTTCATCTGTGTTGTAAGATATCCTTTTCTAGAGACATCAGGCACGAGCCAGACGACCACAAAGACCCGCAGGAATGAGTTTGCAGTTACAGAGTTGTTTTTTTTACCCAATATTTGATAATGTTAATTTGTCATTAGGCATCCTACTGATGACAGTTCCATGAGGTCAGGAGGCCTCAAATCATTTTAGCGTGATTCCACTCAAACCACTCTGGGAGGAGTCATTAAACCTTTGTGGTTGTGTGAGCCTCTTTATGTCTCAAGAAATCTGGTGAATTGATCAAAAAAATACTTCACTGTATATCTGGGCGATAACTTGTAAATGGCCCACCCACTTCCAAACTCAACACACACACACACACACACACACACACACACACACACACAAAAACTAGAGTAAGAGAATTTCAGAGTTAAAGACAGGGTGAGGTTGCTGTGGTTTGCTGAGACCAGGTGAGACCTACGCCACTGTTTCCATGACAGCAGACGGACACGGTGACGGCAGAGCTGGTGGCTGGCTCTCCTCACATCAGGGAAAGCTGCTGGTGAACTCAAGTTTCTCTGGAAATGTCAGACAATGCAGGATTTGCAAGGAAGGTTGCAGCAATAACGTGTTTCTGAGAATATATGTAGGATGGTGAGGGAGATGTTGCAAATTGACGCTAGAGATTTATGAAGTAGCATCTCTTTGCTGCAGACTGACAAATCTGTATTTTAATCTGATATGTTGACTACATGCTGATTATTGTTCTAATTCAAATGTTTGAGGATAAAACAGAAGTGGCCTCTGGTCATAGGTGTCACCACTCTCATCTTTATAAAGACTACATTCCCACGGTGGCTGACCGTCTGCGCAGCACAAGGGGCCGAGTCACGGTCTTTCTCATGAAACCACGGTGATGGCCATCAAAAAACCAATAACTTCCTCAGCGTGTCGGCTCACTTCCGCCTTCTGCATGTTGGAACCTGCCGTTGCTATGGTTCCCGGGCCGGCGTTTGCGTGCGAGCAACTGAGACAGCCGTCTGAGGTTTCACGCACACATAACAGGAAGACGCTGGTCGTACTTCACAACCGGTTCTCACTTCTGCCTTCTTGATTTAGGGAAGGCTGGGGAGACGCACAGACAAAACACACAGCAACTCGTGGAAGTTTACCCCCCCGCCAAAGAAAAAAATATATTTAAAAAATGATACATCCGGTGTGATGTGTAACTGTGATGATTTCTTTCTCTCAGCATTTCTGACAAAACTGAAAGTAACAACTCTCAGTTAACATGTAGGAAAAAACTCTTATGTTTAGCAACAACTAAACAACAATTGGAACAGTGTTTTAATTATATCATGCATAACTGTTAAATGCTACAATTATGTAATTATTATATAAAGCGTTATTATCTGCATTTGTCATATCAATGCTCTCAAATGTGTGTGTCAACTTGTGAGGGTACATGTGTGCTTGTCGCTGAGACCGGGCTGATCACAGACGTGGGTTTGGAAGCAGGTCTGCTTTCCTCATTAGCATAATGGAAACATCCAGCTAACGAGTGAGAGTTTGTGACAGCCAGTGTTGGTCGAGTGACAACCAGTGTTGGATGAGGTGATTCATATCTGCCTCTCATCTCCAGGGTATTGACCGTTGGCTTTGACAGATTTGCTCATGTAAACTTTGCTTTCCACTATACTTGTGCAGCCTGAAGGAAACCAAACCAAACGATTTGAAATGTTAAATGAGACCCTTTCTTTAATTATATTTAACCAATCAAAGGTCGTATGCTCTCAACTTAGGGAGTGAAACTGCTAGAACTTTTAATATGAAAAGGGTTCTGCAATCAATTGAAGTGTTGCAGCTGGCTGCCAGAAAGATGAGAGACAACCACAGCCTTCTTGGTTAAAAAACACAATAAAGTTTGTGCTTCTCTTAAGAGGAAGGAAAATAAAGCTGCTGAAATATCAGGGTGCCAAAGGACGTAGCCAAGTGTAAATGTTAAGCAACCATAAGAGTAGCCTTGGCTGCTCAGTGGCTGTGGGAAAGAGCATAGCATGTCTGTCGCATGGTTAAGTCTTTCTCAGAGCAGCAGAGTCGTCAACCCACAGAGAGGCAAACTATACTGTAAACTCATACCAGAACCCGTCTGCGGCTTGAGCTGTGCCAAGGCAAGTCTTCCCCATGCCAACCTGTCTCTGATTTCACTCAACTGCAGCAGGCAGGTCTGCACTCTGCACATAACAAACAAACCTGAAACACATTCACACACACTGAAACCTTTCAGCAAAATTTTAAATTCACTTCAGGAAAGAAACCGTATCCTTCAATATATTTCTATTTTCTAAGCAAAAGTTTCAAGTTGTTAAAGGTTGCCGACATTCCATCATGAATATTTTATATTATGACTTATTTGACAGAGGATTCAGGTTTCAGATGATGAATATCTCAGTCCAACAGAAAATTAATATGCATATTTCTTTCTTTCCACACTTACCAGCTATTTTTTTGTGACATTTTTATACTATATCACCGGTGTGACAGCAGACTCAGAGAAGGACACAAAAGAGCCATGAACTAAAGTATGAGCAAATATTTGCTTTCCAGTCAAGATGTTATTTATCTACACTATGCACACATATCTTCTATCTTGTAATGTATAGTAGCTCTCATAACTAACATTGTTTTTGTAGCTACATGAAAAACGAACAGTTTCTTCTGTGGACCAATGGCTCACACACTGCTAGTGATGCAACAGAACAAGTCATTCCCATACTCACATGAATCAAGACAGTGACAGCTCACTGAAATATCAGGTGATGTATAATAGGTTGATGTTGCAGTGGAAAAGTGTGCATGGATGTGTGTGTGGGTTTGTAGAAACCACTTTGATCGTTATGCTAAATTGTGAGGTACAACTGAACAGCACATGTGGGTTGCTGTTAAACACTAATATGTTTCTCAAAGGCCCTTTGTCTGTGGTTTTACATCAGTGTCTTTCGATAACTCTAACTGAAAAAAAAAAAAGACATTTTCCAATCAACTAATCCAACTGCATGAAGTCAAATCAGGAGTTAGACAGTGGCTAAATCTGTGTATGTAATGTGTATGTGTGCAGGTTTAAGCACGTCATCTGTGTGACTCAGATAGTGGTTTGAGTGAGGGTGAAGCCTGAAGCCTGAAGCAGTGTTGAGATGACTCAATTTAGCAGAACCTAGCCAGGAGTTCTGGGTAAAGAGGTTTGGCTAACCAACACCATGAGAATGTGGCAACATATGTCCTGTTCTGTGGCAATGTCAGCCTCGTTTCTAGTCTCTCTCTGTATACGGCATAAAACAAAGTGTTACAGTGCTTCATTGAGTATTTATAATTATGCAAAGTTCAAAGCTGCCTTGTATTAAATAAAAAAGAATAGGGTGAGATGTGATTAGATGTTGCCCTGGGGTGTGGTGGTGCATCACTCATCTGTAGAAAGCCTACATCTACCAAAAAAAGCCACTCATCAGTGAGTGAAGCGTCAAAACCATTCCTGATTAGTGGGAGATGTGTCTGAATGATGAGCTGAAAATAGTCACAATCAATATTAGAGTATTAAGCTAAGCAATCTGCCCGTTTTACCACATGATTAAAGCAGATATTTACAGTGTTTGAGCCTTGGTTAGCCAAGCTTTATCATACCGCACCCATGTCATGTGCCCACAGACAAGCCCATAGGCCACAATCATATTAACACTGTGCCAGCATGGGTCCTGAGCCAAGGCTGTGGGAATGGCAGAGCGCTATCTACTCCCACTCCAACCATTGTTTCCCTTTGTAGTGAGCCCGCAAAAGGCTCCTTATGTGGGTTGCAACGGGGCCTTTGATAAAGCCACTGCTACTATATTCTCTGATCTATAACCTGATGTCTGTAAAACTGCCTGCTGCTGTGTTTTTACAGTTATTTGAAAATGACAAACAGATAGGTTCACTGTGCAGACAGAAAACAGGACAGGATGCTATATTGTGTCTGCAGTGTGTGCTGTTGCATTTGGGTTGTGTGTTTGGAAAATTGAAGAATAAAGGGTTACATTAACCCAATTGCAAACAAACAAGGCAGACTGCACCAAATGCGTATACACTCATATGCACTCAAGTAGCCCTACAGCGGAAACCAAGTCCCCCTAGTCTTGTCACGAAATGCTTGTCAGTCTGTGAGCGATATTAAAAAGAGTTTATATTGACGTTATATTCACACACACACACACACACACACACACACACACACACACACACACACACACACACACACAGATAGAAATACAGAAAAAAGAGGCAGTTCCTTCTCGGTTGTCTGCACAGCAAGCAAGCCACCAACCACAACCACAAATCCCCAGTATGTCAGCAAGCACCTGGCTATACACCCGCTCCCAGACAGACAGACAGCACACACACACACACACACACACACACACACACACACACACACACGCGCAACAATCTGCACACAAGCACCAAAAAATGCACACTTTGACTTGTCTTAAGTCTTCTAAAGAAGAAGATACAAAAAGCACCTGCTTCTTTCAAAGCCTTGCCATATGATGCATATAGGTGGAGCAATGCATGGATCACAGTGGGAGTCACATAGCTTTGGTGTGTATTTGTGTGTGTGTGTGTGTGTGTGTGTGTGTGTGTGTGTTACAGAAGAATCCAGCAACCTATTTACAGCGATGAGCGTGGGAAACAACATCAGTGTTAAACTGAGAGATTGTACTAAAGTACTACCATGTGTTACATGTACACACAACATAAACATAAATACACTGCATATGTACTGTATCTACCACATCCCTCTGTGTGTGTCCTTTAAAGACAAATTAGATAAAATATTGAAAATATCTCTGTTTTATAATTGTTTTAAAATGGTTCATTATTTTATTTCCAAGTTAGCAAAGGCGCCACTCACTTAGATACAGGCAGGCAGCTATAGGCATATATGTTCTCTTTCTTGCGTAGGCATCTGCACACACACGCAAACACACATACTAGAGTCACAGTAGATGGTAATTGAGATTCAGTAGATTACAGTGGAAATGTTTGCCAGTGTTGCGATAATGGCACACACACACACACACACACACACACACACACACACACACACACACACACACTTGCCCTTAACTCAGCAAAACTCATCATTGTATTACTCCTTATCACTGTGTGCAGTTTTTATTCAAGAGCCAAGGTGTTAAAACACACGACCAGTGAGGATAACAACTTTCTCATTTCCATGTTGGTCATCACCTGTTAAGCATTGAAACCCAACAGATGTGACGATCAACTAGCATCATTATTTCAAATTTAGTTTCTGCCTGTCCTTTCTGCTTAGAGAAGCAAGTAAACGCTCCCAGCTCCTCATTTATTATCGCTGCATATCAAGAGAAATGTTTATAAAGAAAGCAAAGTGTGGTGTATGTGTGCGTGTGTGGGTCTGTCTGTGTGTGTGTGTGTGTCTGTCTGTGTGTGTGTGTCTGTGTGTTGGTACTTGCAAGAGACAAGCAGAAGGAAGTATCTAATTAAAATGGAAGGAGTCTCCGTCTGCATTTCTGTCCCTGGATTTTCTCGACAACCGTTCATCCGATCGACTTGACACTTGGCGGGTGTATTGCTGAGGACCCAAGGAGGTGCAGTGCTCTTGCGATCTAAGGGACATATTTATTAGTAGTCTGTTATGTACACACTGTGTACTGTATTGAGAGGGGACCTGTGCTAACTGCTACACAGCCAAATCTGTAGGCAACCGTACAATATGTTGGTATTGGAAGCGTTCTAGCTTCCGTTTGTAGTCCAATATTGACCAATCAAGTTTGAGCTGGAAAATGCATCACCACAAAGCTGAAAACAGGGCTGTTTTTAGAAATACGTAGTTCTCACAGGAGGACGCTACAAACATGATGATCTTATAAAGATAACCTAAAACAGTAAAATGCAACATACAGTACACATTAATGCAGCAGTAATATTAATCCAAAAACATCATATGTATATAAGTAAAAAACTGACAGGGAACTGTTTGCTGCTCAATGAATACTTTTACTTTTGATATAAGTACATTTTTCTGGTAATACTTTTAAGGTTCTGAATTAAGGATTTTTACTTGTAGTGGAGTAATTTCACATTTGCAACAACATTGCAAATTCAATTCTGAGTTGTCTTTCCTTTCCCTTGCATTTGTTGGGATTATTTTAAGTGGGATTTTTTTTTTTTTTTTTTTAAATACGCTAAAAATAAACTACGTCAGCCTTTAGCTACATAGACAACACTTTACTGTTCACAATCAATTCACTGTTGGTGTGGCCGAAGACATGGAGGGAATTTAGGTTTTTTTGTCGAACTTCGCCACGCTGAAGGTCTGGAACACAGTCAGTGACATTACCTGCCATTTTAAAAGAGGAAGTTTGTGACCTTAAAAGGGCATTGTGGGACAATTATTCATGTAATCACAACCAGTAGGGGTTTAGAATGTATGGTATAACTATTTTCTTCTACGACAAACTAAATGTTTTCATAGGAGTGAATTGGACACAGACCTATTGGTGATGAATTCGATCTGCATTTCCTCCTGTGAATAATAGCAATTGATGCAAATGCCTGGGGAGCAACTTTTCATAAAAAACAATGAACAGGAGATTCATTAGAGAGGGCCTTTCTTTGACAATACAGACGCTATGTAGTATATACATCTTTAGACTGGGGGAGAGTGGTGTGAGAGGCCGAGTGAAGCAGGTTTTTGCAGTATACCTACTCTGCTGGTGTGCACCCTTGAGCCCCACCAGTCATCCAACCTGCCAGCGAGGCCGGGGGGCCTGGGATGCATTAGAGGCCGGGGGAGAGGCCGCCCTGAGTGGCCTTCATTAGGAGCAGCACCCCCCTCACACACACACATACACTCCCCTCCCACAAAGGAAACACTGTATGTCTCCCTCAGAATAAAAGCCAGCCCTGGATCATAGATCAGACACATGTAGCGTCTGCTGAGTCTGGTTCTCGACTAGTGAGGAGGTCCCGCCAGAGCCGAGGGATTCAGCTACACACACACACACACACAAGGAGACAGCACAGACACATTGCAATGGATGACAAAGAGCAATGACCTCCGATATTAAAGAGCACAGAGGATGAACAGGGAGGCAGAGAGACAGGGAGACTTGAGAGAGTGTGTGTGTGTGTGTGTGTGTGTGTGTGTGTGTGTGTGTGTGTGTGTGTGTGTGTGTTTGGGGAGTTGAGACAGTGTTAGAGGCCGTCAAGAGTGCCCTGTGTCACCATCACCTCATAAAGCATCCTAATGGACGTCGCTCCTATTTGTCAAGGAGGGAGACAAATGAAAGAGAGGCAGCGCAAGAGAGGGGTGAAAGAGAAAGTGAGAACGACATATTGGAGAAAAATGGAGTGTGCTATTATGTTACTGGCTTTCAAATAACTATAAAAAGCTGCCTGCATTTACATTTACACGGACACACACAGATACACGTGCACACACGCTCAAACAGCCATGGGTTTCCTGAGCCCCTTCCCCTGTTCTAGGTCAGTAAAACCCACGAGGTACTGAAATGTGTGGGCTGCCATATGAAAGCAGGTCACTGCCACACACACACACACACACACACAGTATGGTTTCGATACCCATTACACTGACTCGCACCATTTTTGGAATGACAATTGGCCACATTTGATGACAGCAGCTTTAAAGCCACTATAGTTAACTAAATATGGAGAACACCATCACAAGTAAATTAGTGTTTACTGTAACAGAGTTACAATGATCAGTCAACACATGAGCATGATTTAAATTGACGTTTAAAAACAAAGAAATTGCTCATTACAAGTTACAAGATCTAATGGGTAACACCAATATTTCTCATAATGTTTTTAAAAAAAAAAAAAAATAGAAAAATAAAATAAATGAAATATTAGAAAATTTCTTTTGAGTTTCAGATGCGAGCAAATAATAAACTGCACTACTAATCTGGTCAAACACTTGTTTTTCACACCACACTCAGTCATGTGTTATCATGCTGCAGACTCTCACGTTATCTCCCACATGCTCTGGTTGTTACTTTGTCGAAATGAGACTGAACAACACATACTCAGTCAGGTACAAGTTTTCAAACTCTTCATGATACAGATATTTGCCAAAATACATTTACATTACGTACAAGTTTGAGGTACTTCAACTTTACCTAAGTGTTTCAATTGTATGCTACTTTATAGGTTACGACATTTCAGAGGGAAATATTGTACTTTTTACTCCACAGAATTTCTTTGACAGCTACAGTTACTTTTAAAATTAATTAATAATTTACATAAAAAACATATGATCATCTTATAAAATGCAATACGTTGTTATTTATTAAACTACTCAACAATATGTAAAATAGTTCAAATTTGGCCGATCGAAATTTGTTATATAAATAGAGCTCTAACTTTTTGTTTTTCATTGTGCTACTGCAATTTTTACATAAGTAGATGAGCTCAATATGTCTTACAAAACTGTAACAATGCAACTTAGCACTTCATTTACATCTTAAATTGCTACGGAACTACTATAATTGAGTTGAGCTTCGATGTCTGTTTTTACAGCGTGAAGAAAGGCCACTGCCTACACGCTGGACATATGACTGTTTTTAATGCAGCAACACAGCGACACATGCTCACACACAGTATCTAAACAAACCACTGTGCATCTGTTGGAAAGGAACATCCTGCCCCACACAGACGAGCAGGCTCGTCTGTCACATCCACAACCCATGTCTGAACCACAGGAAATATGTATGCACATACACACAGGCACATGCACGCATACAGGCACAGGTAATAAAACATGGTGAGAGTAGCACTCTGACATACTAACTGCAACTCTGCAAAGCGAAAACCCCTCAGCAACTCAGAAAATATGCATTTCACATTTCAGCGGTAATGATCAAATAGTGAACGGAAAAAGACATTCCACCTGTGTTAGCTCAAAAGATCCTGATGATGCACTGAGGTCAATGGGATCCGTTGGGTTTGTGGCAAGACCATGGTCTGCTCTATTCTGGTCTGGCATGGGCTGAGCTGTGTGTGTGTTGAGCATTGGGGCATTTGGGGTAACTGAGGTCTCGGGTTTACGGGTGCTTTTATGTGAGGCTGCAGCACTTCATCCTCCAGCTGCTCTGTTGCCATGATGTGGTGCCTCTATGTACCTCAGAGCTGAGTGTAAATTTACCACTCTGGTGAAGACAAGTGGTTCACAAAACACACAAGCACAATGTGATAACCATTGTGAAACAAAACTTGATTTAAAAAAAAAAAAAAAAAACATGGAGGCGCTCCATGAAGAGTCTAGTGTTTTTAGTTTGTTTTCATCTTCTTGATTTGATTTTTTAAAATAATAGCAACTGAACACGATGCAGCCAGGAGTTATCATTTCAAGTACCAGAAATCCAATTAAAGTGTAACCACTTGGATATAATAGACAAGTTAGAACTCATTTTTATATATTATATTTTAAGTTGAGCCAACTGTTTTTTAAATGTGTATAGATAAAGGTTCCTATCTTTTAACAAGCATTGAGACTTACTTCTCGTGCCACTATCATGTATATCTACTATAATGCCTATTAATAAGTAAAATAGTATACAATATATATTTTTCAGCTATCACTACATTGCTGGAAAATAAAAATTCTAAAAAGCGC
The DNA here is from genome assembly GCF_031162955.1 of Sander vitreus. NCBI lineage: Eukaryota > Metazoa > Chordata > Actinopteri > Perciformes > Percidae > Sander > Sander vitreus. Next base: position 20,042,717 of record NC_135874.1, on the reverse strand, counting down.
AGACTACGTAACTTCACTTGTTCCTCTTTAAATACCTTAATTTAAATATTTAAAATATTATGATTGAAGCCTGATGTGATGTGACTTATCTATTTATGTGTGTTTCTCCTGTGTTTCTAAAGGTACACAGGAGGAACTATTTGACACCCATGAATTGTCAAGTAAGCTAAAGAGCTCTTTGCCAGTGGTTGTGAAGATTTTGAACTGCTGTAAAGGAAACTGGATGCTCGGCCTTTGCGTTGGCACAGTTTCTGAATAACAGGAAGAGCTTGGGTTAGGTGGTAGGATGGAGGATTTACTACCTGTAAACAAGGTAATGTGTCTTGCGGGTACCAGAGGTGCAACATTGCACTGAAGGAATACAGCTACGCTACGCCCCTCACCCGGCAACTATCACAATGTGTAGGACTTAATTATGACATTAAATCGTATCTGTCCTTACACCGCCCATCTTTGATCATTGCTCCTTGTCATCTTTCTCAATGTTCTCCTCTCCTACTGATATATACCCATCATAACCTTACAGTTGTCTTGGTCCCACCACAGGTTACTGCATACATGTAGCACTCCTCCAAACTGAGTGTGGCGAGACAGCGCTCCCACTCCCCTCCTCTCTGTGTAGTTACCACAGTCAAGTCTCCATGTCTGCTGCCTGGAGCCAATAAATAAATAATGGGCCCGGTGATCATTTCCAACCGTGATGCCGCACGCTAAAACCACTGCATCTGGGAGTGCCTCGCTTACAATGACAACAACATGGACACACACATGTAGACACAGAGATCAATGCTGAGTCGGTAACAGTGTTACTTTCTAAAAACTTCGGAATCTCTTTGGAATAACGGTTTCCACTGTATGGCTGCTGATGTGATCTGACAACAGTTTATTTAAAATGTGACAAGTTAGGAGTTTTTACATGTTTTATATTTTTGCTTCTTACACTGGCTTATGCCAACTTCCTCTTTAAGAGTGCCGACACTTCTAAAAATACTGAAAATTAGTTGAAGATATTCCAGAAGAAATTGTGTCTTGTATCAATAGGATTTGTATGTAAAACTTTCATGTAAAGCCAATAGGGTCTCTCTTTCAATCGGTTTATAAATCAAATCTGTGCAATGTTATAATTAACAAGAATAGACTATTGGTATGGTGTACTGAAAGTGGACAGGAACATCAGTCAGTGAAATGAGCAGTTTAATATAATTAGAATAAAATGGGCAGTACGAGGTGTGAGTGAGCAGGTAGGACATTGGACCTGGGTACACAGCTAAAAAAATGGGCTCCCATGGCCTATCCCAGAGACAGGCAGGACCATGGTGTTTGATGCAATGACGGCCACTTCATTATAAAAGCCTCCTCAAGTCCCACGCTGCATTCCACGTTTATAGGGAACATATGGGGAAGCCTGCAATTTTTAGACCACAAAATAAGCCCCTTTGCAGCTGGACGCACGACCGCACTGGGTCCTTTTTGCCTCGCGAGCCACACCCGAGAGGCGTAGGACCACTGACAGTGATTAAACCACCACAGTTTTCTCAGCAAAACAGGAGTTATATTAAGCTTAAATACAGGGGCTTGATAAACAAGGCCTGGGCAAGGGAAAAAGAATTGAGTGAAAGACGGCCACAATGATCTTCAGACTATTTTCCACAGTCATGGGCAGTGCAAAGCCATGAGATACATTTCAAAACATGAAGCAGATGTTTACCTAGACAAAGAAGAAAAAAACAGAGCGGAGAGATGGAGAAAAAAGGCCTTGACTCCAGTGCTTTCTTCAAATGTCAAGTTTGGACTACACTACAATGGAGCCAATTCCCGTTCTTTCACAATGGTGTGGGATGGGCCTGTATTTGTTTAGCTTTTCTCTATTCCTCATTGAAAATCCAGATGCAACAAAAATAAGGAAATTGTCAATAATCTGAAACAGTCTCTGAAAACAATGAGCAGAAAAATAAGCTACACACTTATAATTAAATCTCAACAAAACAACATGAATTATTACCAGCAACAGTCACACTTGCATAAATACATGCATATAAAATGATTATAAACTGAAACAACCACAAGCCCTTGTGCTGTGAAACCTGCACTCTTGAGCTTCCCATTTTCTAAACAAACACAGATGAGACCAGAACCCAGCTGAGACCCTCTATCTAACTATCTAATTCTTTTTTATGATGAAGAATATTAAATATGATTCAGAACAAAAGCAGCCATCATGTCCGTGGCTTTGCAGAGAGCAGTGTTAGACAGCAGTACCTCTTGTTCAGCAGAGAGTCACACAGCTGTAATCTGTCCCTGGGCTGGCAGGCCAAGGCCGAGGCCATGTTGGGAGGTAGCAGAGGTGTTAGAAGAGGAAGCCTCGCTGTGTGTGAGGTTAAGTCAGAGGCCTGTAGTGGCCGCTTGGACGGACTGATAAAAGCCCTGGGGCCGTGGCTGTGGCCTCAGCGTTCGGCCACACTTGCCGACACGCCGTGTCATTTAGCCCGCGCTGCCGCCTAACTCAACGGCAACTGCTCATTTACAGGGCAGTGCGGGCTACCAGGAAGAGCGGCAAGCTCTCTCTCACACACACACACACACACACACACACAGAACATGGTACTGTATATACACATACAAACACATGCTGTGGTCCATGCAGCAGTTTTGTCCAGCAATTAGCAAAGGACAACGTGGGCTGACATCCATACACAAAGCAGAATGAAGCAGTAACACACACACACACACACACACACACACACACACACACACACACACACACACACACACACAGGTTGCAATTGGGTCATATGAGTGACCAGACAGTGGTTTGGGTCTGTTGTCCCGTGGCCAGACATGGTCAGTGTGTCACTGAGAGACAGGAGAAAGGAGAGAGGAAGTGTGGATACCACAGGTTTGCAAATGTCAGTGATTTGTGCACTCACACACACACTCAAACACATATGCTTGTAATACTGTAGGACTGATTGTCAGATTAACAGCACCACACAGTTAGTCTTTCTCTCTGACTGCACATTTATCACTCTGCTTGTTAGTTAATTTCTGTATGAATCTGGAGCAATATCAATAATGTCCTGTTTTTTCTCACAACTGCAGAAGAAACTTTCAAATAAATAGCAGAAAAAGTACAGAAAAAGAAAAGCAGTAGTGGTATGAAATCTCACGCAGATACTGTATGAGCAAAGAAATAAAACCTAGAAAATGGATAAGTGTGAAAACCACAATCAGGTTAAATCGTTTTGCACTTTCACAGGAGTGAAGAGACTAGGCTAGGCCACAAATATAGTCGAGCAAACGGCAGTGCTGCTCCTAATGAGGCTGAGATTATGATACTATCGAGTGGTAAGGGAGGGTGGAGGTTTTGCAGGCCCAAAACCACCAGTTCTTACAAACACAGATGTGCTATGTGAGTCAGACAAACATAAAACTAGCACAGGACATACATATACAGTCAAGAACAACATGCTCAGTGTTGTTCAGCCGTTAGACTGACACGTTCCTGCCTCTCAGCAGCGGCTAAAGCCACAGCTATCTCTCATTTTCTCTTCATCTGATTCGCTCCTGTCTTCTTCTCTTTTTTGGGGGTGTGTTTGGCTAAATGCATTTTAATGCCTCTCCAGCTCTTCTATAGTGGTTTCGGTGCTCTCTGCAAACCTCAGTGAGCCACAGTGGCGCAGGCCGCTGCCTGGTTTGAACTCAAAAGAAAATAGAATGTTTCCAAAACTTGGACGCCCAATCAAAAGTGAGAGGGAAAACGGCAAATCAAAGAAGGAGAAGCATGGAAAGTAAAAACTGATGCAGAGAAACCAGAGAAAAAGCAAAGACGATAGGAGTAGAAGGGAGGGAGAGAAGGAGGGAGGGGAAGTAGGGTGAGAGAGTGGGAGGGAGAGGCCCGGTGACCACACGTGACATGTGACGTGGGCTCCACCACTCACGGAGGGGAGTGTGTGTGCCTCTGTGTGGAGGATGGCGAGGAGGATGCAGATAGACTGTGGCTTTTAGCCTTTTACTAGCATTGACGCTCCAGTCAGGCCACCACCATCGTGGAAGAGAAAGACAGACCACGCTATCAAGCTAGCTGGCTAACCTCAGACCCTCAGCCCGCTGTGTGACAGAGGACCACAAGCCCAGCCCTCCACGCCGGCCCGCTTCCACCACCCAGGCTCCATTAGGTGGGCCCCCTTTCATCTCCAGCCCTGGTGAGTCTACCTCGACACCTGGAGACACAAATGCTGCTGTTGCCTGTGTTTAAACTGCTTCTCTCTCTTTTTCAACTGCCTTCTCTCTCAGTTTCTTCTTTTCTTTTCTCCCTGTGACCCTCTTTTCTCCACTTCTCTCTCCAACGTCTCCTGGTGCTGCTGCTAACACATGCTGCTGCTCTCTCTGCAGGCTTGTGGCTTAGGATTCCTGCGGTAGTCACAAACCCTAGATTCTTGGTTGCAAATCGGCTCCGAGCTCCAGGAGTTTTGTCCTTTCCGCTCTCCTTCCTTCCCTCTCTTCTCTCTTACTCTCATACTTCGTTTCTGTGTTTTTTTTTCTCCAAGGTCAGTGGAGATCGACTGCAGAACGGGCTCCTCACTGTTCTGGCTTCCCTGTCATGGCATCAAACAGCATCTTTGACTCCTTCTCCAACTACAGCAGCAGTCTACTCAGAGGTGAGTGCTGATCCTCCCCTCTCTCCCCCTCCTCTCCTCTCCACTCCACTCACCCACCTCCCTCCCACCAGCATCCCACCCTCCGTCCAGTTGTTTTGAATGTGTAGCTTTGTCAGTTTGACAACTTGCTTCTTTTGACATAAAACACTGACCTCACTCAAATGTGAGGTGGGTGCTTCTTGTAGTGTGTGAATGCATTCATCTCTCTGTCCACACACACTCAGACGTGTGCTGAGGGAGGATCTGATTTGCACGGCAGCCCTCATCTAGTTGAATGATATGGCCCTTAAATGCCTTTGCCTCTGCGCTCCTGTGTTTTCTGTAGGCTTGATGGAGTAGCGCCATAATGGGATTCTCACCACAGACATTCATTATCAAGTGAGACTCGGCGCTCTCTCTGTGAGAATACGAGCTCAGAGGCTCCATGTGACTGGGCCCTTTACTGGAACACGGCAATACAATAAAAGAGCAAAGAAAAAAAACATATTAGGCTCTCTCACTCTGCTTTACTTCCAGGAGGTACTTTTGGTCTATGTGGTGAGGTGAGTGCACTATACTCGGCGACGATAAACGCCAGCCTAAATGAAGAAGCCATTTGTTGCCATGGTAATTCCAATCAGACAGCTTTTACTTGCAAATAGTGAGGTAGAAGGTTGAAACTTTTACCTGATTTTTAACGAGAATACTTGTCAAATGTATTCCTGTAAGCGATGATAAACACAAACATGAAGTAGTCAGTCTTGACATTGTTAATCTGATGGCGGCCAGGGGACTTAGTTGTTCCCACTGTTCGTCACACAACCACTGAGACAGACACCAAAAGGCAGCAGAAAAAAAATTAAATCTCCTTCCCAATTAAGGCCTTGTTGCAGTGTTAATTAGAGACAGCCACAGGAGAAGCACTACCAGCTCCTAATTGTTTGCAGAGTATATCTTAAAATCTCTGGAGCCTTACACACACACACACACACACACACACACACACACACACACACACACACACACACACACACACACACACACATCTGTGCCTCACATGAGAACAATCCTCCGATATCCGCAGCGATAGGGGATGATGTTCCAGTGTTCTCACAGCTTCTACAGACACCCAGGCATTTATAGTTTCCTCCTGACAAGGCTCAGGCCTTCCCCCCCCCCCCTTTTCTTTTCTATAACCGCTGGATCTGCATCCCTTTATCTCCTCACGGTTTACAGATCTGCATGTCACCGACTTCATGGTTTCATTCATGCAGTCTATCAGGCTTTTGAGCTGTTTAAACTTCTAACATAATGTGCCTGATTTTGAGCAGCGAGACGCGATGTGAGACAGTAGGTCAAGAGGGGAAAAAGAGACAAGCATTTAAAGCTGCAAGCATCCATTGGAAATCATTAGCGAATATGCAATATCCTTTTACAATTCGTTCTGTCAGGAGACTGAAACCGAACTGCGAGAGAACAAAGGCCAAGAGTCACTAAATACGCCAGTTCAATCTGAAAGCATTTCAAATCGGGACTACCTCATGTAAGCTAAATACCCCAGTGGTTAGTTTAACAACTTGCTTTACACAGGCAAAGCAATTTGGCAAGTTCTCTTTTTTAGACTAAAATCAAACTGAAATTAAGAGGAACGGTTGTTGAAAATTAAGGAGACTGTTAAATTTCTGGCTTCCCGAGCTATGACTTTAATACAGCGCATGAAGCTTATGGAAATATTGTATTCATCTATTCAAAAGTCAGAAATTACTGCTGTAAGCAACATCTCAGTCATTTGAAAAATGACAAAAAGGAAATACTGATTAAAGTTCATAAAAAAACAAAAACAACTCCTCATTCAAATACAAAGAATAACGTATTTATCTTTAGCCGTGGCATAATTTGTGATTTAAAAAAAGACACCAGCACTATCACACATTTCAGCAGCACAACACACACTATTAGTCTGTACTGTAAGGTGTTATATTGGTAACTCTCATACATCTCAGCCAATCTCACAGTGCAGACAGAGAACACATGTAACCATGTGATGTGCGACATCAGATGCACTTCGCGTGAGAAGCGAGACGATGCCTTACCTCAGAAACCTCAGTCCTCCGCTCAAGATCAGACACACACACACACACACACACACACACACACACACACACACACACACGTATAACATATGACACATACACACCAAGTCACAAAGAGAACAGAGAGAGCAGCTGTCGTTCTCATGGCGTCCAATTCAGTATTGAGCACAAGAAAAAAGGTAATAGTCTGACAGTTAGTCCGGTTTTAGAGAAAGAAAGAGAAACGAAGATGGAGAGCTTTTGCGTCAACGAGGCGTTAATCTGATGCAGATTCACAGTGCTGCTGAAGTTCACTGATAATAACCACAATGAGGCTATACACCTGCTAACCCTCACACAGCAGCACCACTATTTACGCAGAAAGCAGCATTTCTGAGACACTTCTACACTCTAGCACATTGCTAAAAAAAAGCAATAGGCTCAAAAAAGAAAGACTTTCCCCCTGTGAAGCACAATTGAATAAACTTTACTGAGTTTTCCGATCCTGACATATTGGCAGTGTTTGCATCATGTGGGGTACCTGGTTACAGCAGGTACCATTGGGCCTGTGTGGTGGGTCATATCCTAGGCTCAGTTTCTGTCACCGCATTTCCCTTCACTTGAAAGGGCCGCTGTTTTCCCTGCAGGCTGTTTTATACAGGGGTCCGTTTTTTTAGGAGTGTTACGCTCTTGGGAGCCAGCTCCCTTTGTGGCAGAGAAAAAAGGGCCCCTGTTTATTAGGGTGGGAATGGTTTTATATGTTTGGCTTATTGCGCTGCATGAATGGAACTGAGGGCTTGTGTGTGAGAAATGCGCCATGCCTCACCACAGTTGTAGCAAGGTTATTTTGGAGGATTCTGGGAGGTGGTCTGGTTTGTTCTACAAGTTTCTGGGAGGGAAAAGCCTGAGAGACACATGTACAGTCAGTGTGAGAAAAAGACTCTTTAAATGCATCAAAATGAATCATTCACACAGGACAAAAACCCGAGACAAACTTCAAGCTGACCACTGACAAATAAAAAGGCGCTATACGGTAGCTCAAAAAAGAAAAAAGACTATAAATTTGGCTGAACACATGGCTGGCCTCTGTTGAATTTATTAATAACAAAGTCATATGGTAAATACCCCCCCCCCTCCCTTAAATTAACATGCTTGATTGGAGTCCATTCAAAATCCTGCTGAGTGTGAGGCCCCAGAGTGACGCCAAAACATGAAGACTGGCTGAGCGGGCTGAAACCAGATATTAAGAGTTTCAATATTCTAAAGTGAAAGCAAATAATAGAAAACTTATGACAGCCACAGAGCGGCGAAATCCTGTCTCCAATTTAGCCGAGTATAATATCTATTTATAAAACTCTGAAGGCGCGCTGAATAGAGGGAACGCTCTGGACTTGATTAGGGCTGTAAACGTTTTTGGAGGTACTTATTTACTTTTTGGTCCGTCTCGCCGTTTTCACCGTCTGTCAACACGACTTTATGGGGAACACTTTCAGGGGTTGCCAGTAAGATGGCTTCGAGGTAGCGTATGCCGAGGGGTTTGCTGATTATGTGGTTGACTAATCCCAAACCTGCCTCCACCCTTGTACACTTTTTAGCTCAAACGCCATGCTCCAGCATTGCGATGGTCAAGGTTAAAGTTGCGCTAAGTGTAGTAGTAAATACAATTTTCTGGTGGTCGACAAGCAACCACAGGGGCCAGATTCTTTTCAGCCAATCTGATAATATGGATTTATGCTGTACAGGTTTCTCTAACTGGGGAAAAAGAAGTGTTCAGAAAGGTTGATCAACTTCTTTCAACAAACACTTCTGGGGTTGCTTCTGTAATTCTACTGGAAAGTAAACTGTAGGTGCGTCGACTCTGAAGCAGCATCCAACGAATGTGATCTGAGCCTGGTGTCGGGCCAAGCAGGCAGGAAGAATACTCGGCGTCTCTGCCCCCTTTCACACAGTTCACCCAGAGTTAGTCTGTGTTATACTCTGTGATCTGTGTGTGGCAGCTGTGAGAGCAGTGAAGTCAGGGGATGTATGCTGAACACATCCACTGTGACTATATGTACTATAGTCCTACATGATAGTTAAAGAGTGGCGATTGAAAGTTATTGGTTTGAAGGACGCAAATGTCCAAATATGACACAAGTGATGTAAAAAGAATTCATAATGTCTAGGCCAGCTTCTTTAACTGGGACCGTCTTGACATGAAAAAGAAATTGAAACAGGAACTACATGTTGGCAGGAAAACATGCAGACTTTGAAAATTAAATGAAAAAAATTCAATTATTTGAAAATAATTGGATAACGAGGTGGAAATGATCACAATATCAAATAATTTCACTTGATTTAAAAAATAAAAAAATAAAAAAGTAATGCCCATACCGGATGAGGCTCTTTATTTCTATGACTCATTTCGTCATGGTTTATTTGCTTAATTTACGAGCTGATAATATTTCATATAAACCCTTACGTTAAAATGATTAAACCCACATCACTGTTATTAGACTAGATCATGATCTCATTCGTCCTGCATGGTGGACGACTAAATTAAGGAAAAGCCTTTCTCGCAATTTTCTGTTTCTTAATTTTGTTTTAAGCCTACGCCCTTAACCACAGGCCAACCCCACAGCTTATTACATGGTAAGGCTGGGGTTGAAGAAAAACACACAATTATTATTGTAAGCTAATTTATGTATTATTAACCTAAATTTATGCAGCTGGTATATGGAATTTGCTTGCAATTTTCCGGCAAAGCTGGCAATAAGGTAAACAATTTAAAGTTAAACCTGAAATAAAACATTTGTGTCATCACAGGTTTACTTTGTTTTCAGTAACTCTGGCTACAATTAGAGAGCTGTGACCTGAGTTTGACTCAGATGAAGAAGACTTATTGTTTAGACCCCTCCCTGTATCGTTAAACAGATGTCAACAACATCCTTGCTCTTGCTGTAAGAAAGGAGGAAAAGCAAAAACTGCCTGTGACTAAGCACAACGTCGATTGCTGTGCACTTTTGTTTTTAACATTACAGTTGCATTCTAAGCCACAAATTACTTTAATGGGCGGGCATGGGTCTGGTCGGCAGCACATAAAATGACTCAAACTTATGGAGATCCCACATGTTCAGAAACATATCAGCAGACAGCTACTTTTTTTTTCTTCTACTTTTTTTTTACATAAGATGGAATACAGGAGGAAGAGGGGGGTTTTATTTTATCATGTGTAAAAGTTTAGCAAAGATCTAAGGCTCAGAGGAACTCATTCTATCACCATCAAAGGATTAAAAGGAATGTTTTTCACAGACAAAATATCCTTCCTCCAGACTGAATCTTCGCGTCATTATGAGCAACTTTAATCCTCAAAACATCCTTATAGCCCATCCCTCTTCCCATAAGCAATAAAAAAAAAAAAAACTTAATTACGGTGGAGGAAAAATGCAGATAATGATAGGATGCACGAGGCTGCTAGCTATGAAATGTTTTCTGATTCTCTATTTTCCCAGAATTTTTTTTCTCAACTTGTTTACATACAGTTAATTGGCATTGCTGCAATAAAACATGTTTTTGAGGCACTTCTTCCCTCCCCTCAAACATAACTTTAACCATAGGGAATTGATTTGTGTGAAGACACCATTTTAAAAATGGCATTTTAGTTTTCTCTTTGCCTATTAATTGGGGGGTACAAATAACTGACTAACTGTGCTGACTGCATCAGTAATGGGCCACCTAATTGTGCTTTTCGACTCAGCACTGCGGATGAGGGATGCAAATTTGAGCATTTAGCAATATCATTTATGTTTCGACTAAAAGATGAGTGCAGCAATAAGCCTCCTGCTCTCTTGCTGAGAGTAAGATGAGATGATTGATACCACTATCTGTATATGGCAGTTAAATATAAACCAGCAGCCACTTAGCTTAGCTTAGCATAAAGAGTGGGCAGAGAGGAAACAGCTAGCCTGGCTCTGTCCAAAGGTCACAAAATCTGCCCACCAACGTCTCTAAAGCTCACTAATTAACACATTATGTCTTGTTAGTTTAATTTGTACAAAAAACAAAATGCAAAAATGACAATTTGTGGTTTTACCAAGGGGTTGTGTACATGTGCTGGTAGCCTAGTAACCTCACGATGATTACAAACTGACAAAACCAAATCCATTATTCCCCCTCAAATTCCCATATTTCCATATTCTTGTATATAGTTTGCTTGTTCTGCAACCTTTTTACATCATAAAAATTCATGCAAAAATTACAAAATTATCTAGTACCCCTGTACTACAGCAGGTTCTGCCCTGAAGTAAACTTTAGCGAGCATGTACTTTCTCTACAGCTGCTCACTTCTGTATTGCCTCAGTAGGAAACACCATGCCAGGGATTCCCCCTCAGCTGTGGAGCAGAAGTGGCCCCTCATCTCTTCTCCGTAGTCTATCTGCTGTGAGGTCACTCCGTCTGCTGCACATACTCTTCTCACGGTCACAGACTCAGCCATCACGAGCACAAACGCACAGGGAACTTTATGGTATACGCACACAAACTGCAGCAAGCACATATAGACTACATGCACGCACACACAGACACACACACAAGTCCACCGCCTGAGTTTTTTCCCCATGCTGAGTCAGAGAGGAGCAGTGCATGTCAACATGATGACCGTGACGTTTTCCCCCTCTAAATGCTGTCTGACCTCACCGTAATAGCTGGTCAGGACTAACATATGGTTCCCCGATGCCTTAGTCCAGCAGAATTACCCACGTGGTGACTAAACAGGACTTAACTGAAAAATATCAGTGAGTGCTTTCTTGATGTTATAAAAGTGCCAATTTGTGTGTTGTCCTTGAAAAAATATTTAACGGACTACTGTGTACTGTGGTTATACACTCACACTGACAGGAGTGAGAGTTTCTTACCAGTGAGCCTTTTCTGTAAGATATAACCTTGTTCAATTTGTTGTCAAAAAATCTAAGTGCTACTTAGAAAGGGACTTTGAAACCTTTGCATGTCAAGGAACATTAATTGCACAAAGAAGCTTGATTCTTGCTTTTATATATGAATTGTTACAGACTAACAGTTTGCAGGTATAGCAGGAAGGTAACGGCATCTTTACACATTCTGTCATGTTAAAATTAGCAAAATTACACTGAAATTAAGTTCGGAGTCCTCTCAGGTTTTAGCATGACAGCTAGCTGTGCTAACACTGCCAACCTGGCAGAGAGACGTTTGTGTTAGAAGGGCCTGACGGACTTGAACACAACTTTTCCCCTTTAATCAGTGTGATGACATAAGAGGCAGACAGCGAGCCAGTCACTCAGTCAGTATAGAGTTTGATTAACCTAATCACCAGGCAGCCAGACTCCAGGCTACTGATTGGGTTTACAAACGCTCCTTGTCATCGTTGTGTCATTAGCTCGTCGTTAGCCGCGGCCGCCTTGACGTGGAGCAGCGACGTGCTGGGCCTAAACACAGCAATCAGGGGATTAGTGTGCAGTTACAGCAAAGCCTCAATGGACGCTTCAGGCTCTGAGTCAAAGAGGGGAAAGTCCTGCCTTACTATGCTAGCTCCACGTGGCCAGGGTGCTAACTGTACATGGGCAACGCCACTACTGATTAGCAGTGGAGATGATGAGAGGAAACATTCAGTCACTTCGGACACACGGGTGGTTTCCCGGACTCCAATTAAGCCAAGTCCTTGACTTAAGCAATGATTTGAATGGAGGGACTCCATTGAAAATATGTTTTAGCCTCCAATTAGGTTTGCTTAATCTAGAACTGGGAATCAAGCCCAAAGACATCACAGAAACAGAGTTGCATGCAGCACAGTGCTCTCTGCAGTCACTGCAGGAAGGCTCAGTGACGTTTGGAGAAGATTCAATCGCTTTTGATTCAATTTGAAATCAATTGGAATGATTGACAATACTGACTTACTGTGCAAAAGACTGGATTTATGAATTGTGACAATAGTATGTGTCTAAGTGCACTCCTGAGCTCCTTGGCTTGCAGGCTGAGGGTCGCCACACCCTTCTTTCCTTACGATGAAAAGCCCGGAGGGCCAGCCGAGTACTTTCCAACAGTTGTCTCACGTCTGCAGAGGAAAGTGGCACGGACACTTGTCAGGAAACCAGTGCCGGGTTCCTGCTCAAATCTGGTTGGATTCTACGCTGAGTCAGATGGTGCTCGTGAGGCTGAACCCCTCTGAAGAGGAAAATGCATGCAAATTCAATATTTGGGGTCTTTTTGAAGTCCATTTGCTCTTGAATGAGTGTGACAGAACCTGGAATGACCCCCGTTGAAACAGTCCCTCAACAGCGATGAAAGGAGTGGAAAGGGACGAACACTGATGACACTCGTTAAAAAGTTGAAAATGTTTACATGTCGTGTATTTGTGTGTGTTTACATAAGGCTATGTTTGAATGTGTGTGTGTGCAGTGGTGTTATATGGGCACAGACAGCAGGGATGACTAATAAACTTTGTCTCCTTTAAACCACCTGCAGCACATTGCAGCTAAGAACAATACATTTGGCCCAGTGCCTAGTTGGCAGAGTCCTCTCCAACTTGTGTTTTGCTGGTTGGTGTTCATGCCATTCATTTCATAAGTTACATACCTCACCATGTTCCTTTATAGTCCAAAGAAACAGGGACCTAAGTCTCAAAAAATAAAAAACATGTGGCTTTTGTTGCAGAGAGGAATGAACAACAGCATTCCATGTGCAACCACATCAAAGGTCCCTCTCACCATGGGGCTAAATGAGGGCAGATTGTCCTGCTTGCCCCTCCTGACATGACTGCCACTAATTAACCAGAGGTCTAAAACTGACACTTCATCTTAATCACTTTTCCTCACATCCTTAACTCTAATCTCCACAGTTTTTAAACAGATTGCTTCTCTTTGGGCTCCAGCGAGAGGGGACAGCCACACAACAAGCACAAAGGGGCATTGTCTGCTGGTGAAAATGTGATTTACAGGCTCTGCTATAATAGCTCGGTGGTTGCTGGAAGCCATGCGCACTTCCTAATATTCAACTCACATGCGATTTCATTTAAAAAAAAAAGAAAAAAGACTGAGCTATGGGGCTTTGCCTTTGTGTGAGAGGGACGCCTCACAACTTATTTTCTGAGCCGACGGACTTGGGCTCCCTTACCCCCTCCCCACCACCTTGTCCCCTCTCTGGTGGCGCTACTATATTTGTGTGGGATCTCTAGCGATGGAAGAGTAGACACAGGCTGCGTTGCCAGTCAAACGTGTTCGGGCTGTCAGACTGAAAGGCTTCCAGCGCTGCGATCTGTCCCCTCTCCTCGTCAGTTGAAGCTGTTTGATCTGACAGAGAGACTCCATTAGACACAGGGAAGTTCAACTGCTGGGAGGTTGGATGGCTTCAGCAGTCAGAGTAGCAGCCCAGAGAGGAAAAGGTTTGCACACACAGTCTGGTTGCAATCTTGGTGTCTCGCTGTGTATCTATAAATGTCTCTGAGCATAACTTGTCCTTATACTAGGTGTGTGTGGTTACACGTTGACGAGTGCAACATAAGAAAGCCCAACTGGGCTGACATATTTTAGGTCTCTGTTGGCCAAAGGGGTGATGACGCAGTGGATAATGATATCATAAATGTGCGGGACTGCTGAGCTGCAATGACAATGGGAGGGAGGGAGAAAGAGAGAGAGAGAGAGAGAGAGAGAGAGAGAGAGAGAGAGAGAGAGAGAGAGAGAGAGAGATTATTTGCTGTGGCTGTGAGAAGACGTGCTGTCTTTTTCAACACGCACCATAGTTTTCCCTCAGTCCCATGGTGGTGATGACCTCATAAACCTGCGCCACAGTCCAACCGAGTAGACGCTGGTGTCAGCGTGATGAAATGGTAGACAATGGTTTGATAAATATGCAATTAACGGTTCAGTCACAGACCGTCACTACACTCCCTACATTTAATGTGGCTACAACTTCTACTAATCAGCAGGAACTCTGACAATTGACTCAATTCTCCAGGACGTATTTACAAGTAATATGAGGGGATTGGTATTAGACTTAATTTCATCATCTGCTTGCAATGTGCGATAGCTGTGTGCGAAGGAGCAGGGAGAGTGAGTTGATGTGGCTTCTGTGAAAGATTTGTCTCATGATCTGTGTGTGGCAGCTGGGCTCTGGCAGGGCTCTGGCACCGGGGCAGCATGGCAGTTAAACTGTCATTGGCAGGAACTGTAAATCTTCTGCAGAAGGTGAATGCAGAACGACAGCACCACAGGTGTGTGTGTGCTTACCAGTCGCAAGCTTGTCACAATAGTATAGTTGCTTGCCTGTATGTCTTAGTCTCTCAGCCATATCCTGGGAAGCAGTCTCCAAAAGTTTTAGCTGGACACATTCAGCAAAGTCAGAGTGAGTCAGGATACTCTTCTACGTGTGTGTGTGTGTGTGTGTGTGTGTGTGTGTGTGTGTGTGTGTGTGTGTGTGTGTGTGTGTGTCTGTAGGGGGTGGGGGTGCTGTCACTTTGGCAACGCAACTGCACATATTGCAGCGATTACCACAGCGGAAAAATGTTTTTCTGCAACATGCAATTACTACAGATTACAGATTGCCGTCCTTGCATCAGAAGCTCTCGCTAGAAAAGGAGAAACAGCGCGTTTATGTGTATATGTGGATTTGTGTGTTTGCTGTTACACACAAATAGACAGACAGACACAGAGACAAAGAAAGATGAGAAATGATTATAGCTCACACTAAAAACCACAACTGAAAAAAAAAAATGGGAGAGTTGACGTATTTATGGGACTCATTTAGATTTTAAGGTTATACTGACTTTCAGGGGTAAATAAAGACCCTGGAAAAAAAATACAATCTGTCCTTCAGTGAAATGAAGAAAAGTAGAACAGGGTACATTTTGTAGGCCTTTGTCCGTCATCATCAACATTATGAAAAACGCACACTGATGGCCTCAAGAAGTACACAACCCTAAACGCCACAAGCCGTATTAATTTTGGACTTTACATTTTGTTCCAGGTTACAAATCACCCTGAATATCAAAAAGCTTCCTTCAGGTCACACTAAACAATATAGTCCAAAAGTGGTGCCCCGCAGCAAGGCAGGGCTCTATTTACAAACCCACCAGATCAAAACTCAACCCAAAGTGCTCTCATAATAGCACTGGGGCCGTTTGGTGAGCTTACCATCCAATGCTACTTTTAGTGGGTTTCCAAAGAATAAACAGGCCCGGGAACCACATCATAGAGTGCTGACTGTCATCTTGGGGTGAGTGTACCCGACGGATGATGTGAGGGCGGAGCGACCGTGACACGGGGGTTTACCCCCCCCCCCCGCCTCGGGTGTGGTGTGTGCCACTGAAAGGACAGGCAGGGGGCCTGACCACGTTCAACCCCCGAACGCCAATCACAGTGAACACATCAGTGTCTCACTGTGCCTTTCATGACTTATTTGGTTATTGTGAACAGGAAAGAAGTGAGTCTTGATTTTTGGGTGTTAAAAAAAGTGGAAAAAATTGCCCATGTGCAGCCAGCGGTCGAGGTGGAGCTGGTTTAGTCAAGCCCCCCCCCCAAAATGGGTCACAAGATCAGAGGGGTAGTGAGATAGTGACAACTCATTGATACAACTCATTGATAACTGAAGTCATTAACACTGCTTTTTTTGTAAGGGCTCACAAAACAAAAAGATTGGAAAACTCTAGTTTATCCTTTAAAAATGTGTTGCATTTTATAGGTTTATCATACTTTTTTTTCTAAAAGTAAAATCTTAACGTTAAAAGTAACTAATAGGTAAAACATCATATATACGTCAAATAAATGTAGTGAAGTGAAACGTACAATATTTCCCTCTGAAATGTACTGAAGTAGAAGTCAAGTTGCATAAAATAGAAATGGAGTTAAATATACTTAGTTACTTTCCGCAACTGCTCTAGAAGATCAAAGCGGCACCGCTACCCAACTCATCCCATAATGTATTCAATATGAAATTAAGTGTCAGATAGACAAACACACGCTTGGTATGTTTGAAAATGAATGCAGTCTTTAAGAAGTCCATTTACATTCAGCAGACAGATTTAAAAACGTAGTTGGTGTCGTCCCCCAACAGCCATTATGCTGCACAATTGATTCAAAGGGCTTTTATAACCCCTTGGCTCCGCTCGGCACCTTTTATAAAATGTAAGCAGAATATTAAAGATGCATGAGATGAATGGGCTCATTGTCTCCTCTGGTGACTGCTGCATCTCAACTCATCACACTCACATAGTAATTAGCTGCTGGGTTTGGAAATGTCACCATACTCTTTATCATATTTAGGACAATATATACTCAAAATGCCTTCAAGGATCTGGAATTGGGGCCTGACAGTCATGAGTTACTGGATATATAAAGCACTAGAAGGGGAAAATTATATAAGAAAACTATAGACATTTTAATAAAAAATAAAGTGTTTTAGGGTCATTAAGAGCTAAAACAAAGTTTGAATAAACAAGTGCATTCCAGTGATCATTAAAACTAACACAGATGGCCCTGGTGGAGAAAAAATAACACAAATTTATATGATCAAAATTGTTCAATGTGTTTCCTATTTTCTTGTCTGAACATCAAAATGGACAAAAATGACCACCAATTGTAATGTGCTGACACATTATGTAATCAAAATTTGAGAGCGAATCAGCCATCAGAGCAGCGAGAGCCCAAAACCCAAACAGTCTCTACCCACTCACTGTTGTTTAAAAGTTTCTCCATATACTTGTGTATATAAACACTCCAATGCTTTGGAGTTGATTTGGTTTCGAGGGGACTGGCACAAATGGCTTTGGTGACTTACATCATGCTGGAAGTCTAATCACAGACACTCTTGTCATATCAAGCAAAAAAAAAAAGTTCATTTTATAGCGAGCTATGTCTCAAAAAGAGGAGGGAAGGGTAAACAAGCCCGGCGTTCCACAGCCACCGCAGAATTCATCATTCATACAAAAAATACCCTGAGCCCCAAAGTAGAGCTAATTTAATCCGAGAGGAATAAAACTCCATTTCATAGAAGTCGCCCATTCAGAACACTCATATTTCCACTGAGCAGAAACCCCCGGCTGAAATTCGAGCAGACACTTTTCGGAAGGAATGCATTCGGTGGGTTGAGGGCCAAAGCTTGCCCTGTAATTTGTGAATGTACAGAAATGTGTGACCACCACAGCTCCTCTAAAGATAGAAATCTTTGTCTTATGTCATCGCCGAACCTCAAACTATTTCTAATTTCCCCCATAGCCCCCTTTTCCAAATGAATAGCTACCCATCCCAAGGCTTATGTGTGCATGTCTGAAAATAGCCCGGGAGTTTACACAGGCTAATAGATCATATTTAGTAAAAAAAAAAAACTTTAAAGGGTTCTCCACGTATCAGCGACTGTCCCCATTTCAAAGTGACTTTTAAGTAGCACTGAAAGCAGTGTGGGTGGCATTTAGAGTCAGGTATAAGTTCACACACTCCCAAAGGCTTCCACTGCTTTCTCTGCTAATGGGGATCATACTCATATTAGTCCTTACAATGTGACTCATTACACACAAAACCTAAAGTAAATGGGGTTTCCTTTGGTTTTGTACATACAGAAGAGAATGTGCTTCTTTGTAAGAACCCCATGGAAGCATTAGTTTAACTTCATTTTAAAACATTTTGTTCAGATACCATTTAGAACCATTTGACTGTGTTGCTGCTTCGTGGTGTTTTTATAGCCAACACACCATTTTCTAATACCACAGGGAACCGTTTTTTTGCTCTGAGCGTACATTATGATTCAGGTCAGGAATATAGGGATGAAGGCAACCTCTCAGTCACAGGTTTTCACAGAATAACTATCAGTAAACAATGATGTGATATCTCGATTTATATCTTAAGGATCCATTTTCTTTTTAACCTTCAATGGTAAGAATACTATATGCTGTGGCCCATTTGAGGTGGGTCCCTGGGTTTCACATATCCTCCACAAGTTCTGTCTTGATTTCAGGCTCAACCCACACCGGATCATTACAAATCGTTCAGGGCCACGGCGGGCTCCGTCCTCCATGCCTGTGCGGCTGAAACAGTAGAAACTGCATGTTGAAATG
This sequence comes from Sander vitreus, assembly GCF_031162955.1. Lineage (NCBI taxonomy): Eukaryota > Metazoa > Chordata > Actinopteri > Perciformes > Percidae > Sander > Sander vitreus. Next base: position 20,023,956 of record NC_135874.1, on the reverse strand, counting down.
TGGAGGTCTAAATGTGACAGGCGCCCGGAGCACACATTACAGCTGAGGAGGGTATAGCTGGGGCGTGTGGTCACATATTAATTATGAACTAGGGCAGGAGGACGACTAAAATATCACCGGCATCGTCATTGTGCCAGTCGAGCTGTACTGAAAATAGAGGGCCTCATGACAGGCGATCTGATCAGAAGTGATTTTTTTTCTAGTTATGATTGTGGGGATTTAGCCGCTGTTGTTTTATGGAGTGATTTGAGTGGAATGGGCTTGTGTGATTTGGGGTTCCCCTACATTTTCAACTCAAAAACATCAAAGTCAAAACACATTAGGCCATGGATCGTTAGGTGTTTCTCTGGGATGCTTATAAAGGAATACTTCTGTCGTCTACACCTATACATAGACGATGGTAATGGCTTTATCATCAGGATTTTTGGTATAACTGCTAGTGAGTAAAATGGTGAGAATTTTTTTTTTGTGTCACCACACCCCAACCACTGTCCTAGATCACCAAAATAAAAAGGAACCACAAAACAAGGTGTCAGAGTGTTATAAAAGCTTAATGGTTAATATTTCTGTGACCCCCCCCCAAAAAAGCACATTTATTTATATATATATATATGTGTGTTCTTAAAAACAAGACATATTTAGCAAGGTGTTGTATGTAGATTTGATTTATAGAAGTAATGTTTATAAACTTTATAGATTTTTTTGTGCTGTTTTCCTATATAGGCCTAAGTGTTAGTGCATGCAGCATTGACAGACCACCACTGATAGTGTGAGGTTTTGGCCCCGTTTGATCCCACATAAACAGCTCTAATATCCGAGCATTATTTGGACATTTCTGTAATTAGGAATTGTCTAGGCCTTGTTGTCTTTCCTCTGCATCTCTCTCTCTCTCTCTCTCTCTCTCTCTTTCTCTCTCTCTGACTCTAATTTAGTTTGATGGGGAGAAAATAAGGGAAAATGTGATGCCACTCCGATGACTCCTGACGCCACTTAACTGCACTTCATTTATTCTCATGCAAGTAAACAACTTAAAAACCGCCGCACGCACGCAGAGGCGCGCGCACACGAAAATAAATTGTTATTATTAAAATACAAACATCGATTGATTGGATGCATTTCAAAATGCGCTTCAACGAAAATGTACCTGGCTTGTTCAATATTTATTTTATTGTCAATTTCTTGTGTGAATAAATGAAATGAAATCATTATTTTATCATGTTTTTGGGCCATTTTAATATTTTTTTAATCAACACTGTCAGTAATATATAAAATAATTTCTGCACCAGTCATATCGCAAAAATCTATCAGAATAATGCTTACTATCCTAAACATTATCCTGTCAGTAGACCCAAGAAGGGAAACGTATACAGTGATTACAGCGATGTTTGACCATCTGCTAATGCGTTTACAGTAAAAGAGATGAAACAATGAAGCAATACATTCTCTAAATGCTGTATTTAGAGACGGGCATTTTGACTCCAATCCAGCTTGTAGCTTCGGTGCGTGGTAATTCAACGAATAAATGTCAGTGCTTTTATAATAATTTAATTTCTCAACAATAATAAAGATGATTGTGATTCAGGCAAACACTCAAACACAGATGCGAAAAGAAAATTCACAGGCCCTTCTTTCAACGAGCTGAACACCTCACAAACGGAGTTCGTTTATCTGATTTGGTTTAAATTAATTCAGATTCCTGACTATCTCAGAGCACAGATAAAAGTTTCCTTTCCTCTGAACATGTGAAATGTCAGACTGTCTAAGCTGCCTGACAGCGATTGAAAAGGCAAATGCGCCAACTAGTGTCAGAAAGCAGCATGGCTGAGGGTTTGCAGGGTGTGCCGTCATTTGATGTATAACCATCAACATTTCAGGATTCTAATGAAATCAGCCTCTGGCGCACGCGCACACACACACACACACACACACACACACACACACACACACACACACACACACACACACACACCTTTTGATGTGGAATAAACACATTTGCCTGTTTGCTTTAATTCTGTCATTAATTCACTTCAGTCAATTAAAATGATACAGATCTGTCTGCACTCATAATTTCACTTTATGAAAATGTTATTTACCTGGAGAGGAGGTGCGAAGCTGCCAGATATAATAGCTTTTCTAAATGAATAAATGAAAGTAAAACCACAGGCCTTTGCAGCCTAAATCCTTCTTTATATAAAGTATAAACAACTCAACCATTGACAGGGTTAAAAGGTGCAGATATTTCAGTTTATATATTATTTCATTAATTAAGCCGGCTCCATGTAAGACTGATAATTCCTAACAACACAGAGGCTGTTGAGTCAATAATTTAACATTTAAATCCCATTACATTCAATGTCTTACACATTTAGACAGTTTCTTCATCTAATGCCAACGGTGCTTATGGTTACTGGCTATAATTTAAAATGTCCAAATGATTCATTTTTCATGCAGCTCTGTGAAAACCATGCATCTCTTCTTTTAACTCGTGCTGTCACTTCTTTAACGTCTGTCTATAGCCTATGCTGTATAAAAACACAAGCAGAGAGAAAAGCACGGATGTGTATCAATAATTCAGCTCGTGTGTGACAACAGTACAGGGCTGAAGAAGGAGCAGCGGAGAGTTTGATTGGTCTGGTGAAAGCCCAACCCAGCGGATTCATTGGTGGAAATCATCTCCACACTCCCAACCACTAAACACTAAAATGACTCGGGTAAAATAATATCGCGGCACTCTGCACTCCGCTCAGCCTTACGGCTCCTTCGTGCGCCCTATAACCCTGCTGCGCTAAAGGATAACTGTAAAGGAAATTCAGCTGGAGCGACGGAACAGTTCCTCTTGTACCAGAATAACGTTGTCTTTTGTGGCGGTGAAGATCCAACGAGGATAAAGTTACAAGAACTTTTACGCAAGAAAAGGACACTGACGTACTACGGCAGTTTGGCTGTAGATATTCGGGTTTGAGACATTTAGATTTACGCCTTTTTTTCCGCCAGCGGAGTCTGTTGAGACCTGACGAGGCGTCAGTTTGGCTGTTTCAGTCGAGATCATTCTTTTAAAATCTTAAACCGAGAAACCCAGTCAGCTGGATTGTCTAACTTTCTGCATCACGGCTGGATTACCTGATTAAGGCCGACAGATTTGCACTGATCGGCAATCATTTATTTAGAAGATTCACCGACTCATTTGAGATTTCAAAGTGAGAGGCCAAGTCGTTTGTGGTGTTGATATAGTGTCTAGCCTACACGCGGCTGAAAGTGTCCATCAAGTTATAAGACAGGCTCAGCACTGTGAGAGACTTCGGGGACGTAGTTTGTACCTACGTGTTTTGCTGAAGTTAGTAAAAAAAAAAAAACAGAGTAACCCTGATGCTCCTCAGGCTGACACATCCTGTGCAGGTGATCTAGCACACAGTGATCAGACTTTATTGTTTCTGTTAAGGTAGCGAGGCTCTCTTCACTCAGACTTTAGTGCGCTCTCGCCTCCATCCTTTGCGCTCCCACAGTGGACTCCCGAGACCATCAGCGTCTGGAGGAAAATAAATAAATAAAAACACTGTCCTGCTCTTGTGTTACAACCCAGTCAGGTGGCACTGACCCAAGCTGTTGTAATGCATATTCCCGTAGAGCCGCCCACCACCAGACGGTTCACGCCGCCCTCCACGTCCTTCCCCTGCAGTAAGCTTGGAGACGGCAACGGGGCCATGGCCACCCCGGGGCCCCTCAGGTCGAGAGCGGACTCTCGGAACGTGGTGGACGTCCTGGCTGACCACGCTGGCGAGCTGGTCAGGACCGACAGCCCCAACTTCCTCTGTTCCGTCCTCCCGTCTCACTGGAGGTGCAACAAGACGCTCCCCGTGGCTTTCAAGGCAAGACACATGGCTTCTAATTTTACTTTATTTGATTTTGATTTTAATAACGCACACTGTGGTTTTCTAACTGTGGGAAGTTGCATGAAAACTGATTGAAAACCAACCAGATACATGTTATGTGGAAGTTATACTTAAATGCACTTATTTTAAAAAAAAAAAAAAAGAAGAAAAAAAAAGAGTGGGCTCTGAAAGTTGCTTTTTGGTTTATGCATTTTGTATTTGTGTAGGGTATTACATTATTAAAACAGCTCTGCTTTAATTGTCTTTAAACGGCTCCATCCAGAATAATAACATCAGGAGTAGGGCCAGAAAATATTACAGATGAGAGGTCTGAAATTACAAGACGTCTGAGCAAATAGATCTGAACTCCATTATTTTATTGTTCTGTATTATATATTATTGTGATGCCTCATAGGTAAATATTTGTGGCCTGTGTCAATAAAAAGCCTTACATTGTCTAAATCGTGGATTTGGATCAGATCCGTGAACACAAGGAAAATAAATTAACAACAACAATAGAGGAATGAAACGCATGTTATACACATTTATAATATAATCTATATTGAAATGTCATTAATCTACATTGGAGGCTGTCTACTTAATGAAATCTCCCAGATTTATTATTTTTGTGATGTTTTTATTCCTGGCATGCTGGTGACATTGTAAAGATATTCCTGCTTAATATTATGGGAGTCGAATGCGGTTTTACGCGCGCATTGTGTACATTTGGTTTCGTGACCCAGAGTGACCGTCGGCTTTCTACTGTGCAGGTCGTGGCTCTCGGGGATGTCCCCGACGGGACTCTGGTCACTGTGATGGCCGGCAACGACGAGAATTACTCGGCCGAGCTGAGGAACGCCTCTGCCGTGATGAAGAACCAGGTGGCCCGCTTTAACGACCTGCGCTTCGTGGGCAGGAGCGGACGAGGTGAGCTGAAATTCTCTCTCTCTCTCTCTCTCTCTCTCTCTCTCTGTACACACACACACACACACACACACACACACACACACACACACACACACACACACACACACACACAGGCGCACACATACAGTAAGAGAATGGCTGAGACTGATTGTATTTGCAGCAACATTTGGAAACGCGCTTATAATAATATGATGGATCATATTTCTGTATAGAAAGTGCCCAAGTGGAAAACAACTGACAGCATGGTATTATGTTTTACTAAATGTGAAAAATTATTTAACGTCTAGGTCAACAGATATGTTGCACAACATAGGAAACTCCTTAAAATATAGCTTAAAAAAAAAAAAAATTGTCTGATCTCTGTTGTCTATTACAAAGATCTGGAATCATTTAGGTATGACTGCACACACTCTGCCAACTGACGTCCATGGATGTCATCCGAAACATCTGGCTTGCGTCATGTGAACAGTTGCGATGTGACTGTAATTTTCTTAATCTAGGGGAATATAAATAATTTTCTGAGGGATGGATGTAAAACCACTTGCAATTCACGTCCTGTGGCGATTTGTCAAACAATCCTGGCCACAAAAAAAAGCTTATAGTCTAGTACGAAGTATTTATCATGGCTATTTTGTTTAATTGCTGTAATAATAATAATAATAATAATAAAAAAAGCATCATCAACAGGCATGTTTGCAGGATGGGATGTTGTTGCATAGGACTGTGATGCATAGGCAACATTGTTGTGCTTTATTAATATAGGCGACCTCTCAATTTTCAGGCATGAATAATTAAATGCCCTGAAATAAAAATTTAAAAAAAAAGTATTTTAAAAGCCTGATTTTAATTTCTCTCACTCCCACCGGAGCCTCTTCTGACCCTTTATATTTCCATTGCATGTTAAAATAGCTGTGATATGATGAATGAGAAATGGGTCCCCGTCTTCAAATAAAAAAAAAGTAGCATATAGCCTCCCTTTCATTTCTGTAGTCAATTACCCCACCCGAGGATTCTTCTTTCCTCCCACGCAGTCTCTTTTTAACAAGGACTGCCTTGCTCAGAGCCGTGGACGAGCACCGTCCGGACCCGCTTTATGATACAGCCTTCCTCCCTCTGCACGGACTTTGATGCAGATGGGAGCAAGATCCTGCCTTGTTGAACAATAAACTATCGCTGTAAACCCCTTTCGGAAAATCTGGAACACATTCTCTCGATAATCTAAGTCATACCCGCAGTCAGGCCATCAAAAGAGGTGGTCTACCCCCCCCCTCCCTTCCTTAATTTAAAGGCTGCAGCGGGATAAAAGCCGGTGAAGATTTGAAATTGAACAAGCGAGGTATTGTTGCAAACAAGAGGGGAAAACAGACAATTGGTAAGGGCCGTTTATAAAGTCAAATGCCAAGTCTTCCATAAATCGTATGGACATGTTGCTTTGCTGCAGGAAAGAGCTTCACTCTGACCATCACCGTGTTCACCGGACCGCCACAAGTGGCAACCTACCACCGCGCCATCAAAGTCACCGTGGATGGACCCCGAGAACCGCGCAGTGAGTACACGCAAGCACGCACGCACACACACCCGCACGCACGCGCGCACACACACACACAGGCTATTTTTGTTGTTGCTTAAATGCATTGTGTTGGGATGTGAATGTTGCAGAGCCACCCAGTCAGAAGCAGCTATTCCTGGTTCTGAATGTGGGGGGTATCTATCTCTACATGCTAAATTAACTGCATGGGTCATATGCAGATGATATATGAACATCTAACACTGTGAGCATGTCTGATAGTGTGTTTGTGTGTGTGCTATGCATTCTTCACATTGAGGTGGTAGAGTATCTGTTCACACGATCACATGTGACAAAATTCGGTTTCCACTAGATATATTTTGGGGTTAAAACTTGGTTTCGGGGTTAAGATTAGAATTAAAACTAGGTTAAGATTGGGGTTAGGCTTGTAGCGGTTATGGTAAGCCTCCAGACAATAAATGCAGGGTGGTACATTGTCCTCAGAAGTATAGTAGTGCAAGGTTTGTGTGTGTGTGTGTGTGTGTGTGTGTGTGTGTGTGTGTGTGTGTGTGTGTGTGTGTGTGTGTGTGTGTGTGTGTGTGCAGCAGGGGCACAGGGACAGGCCCAGTCAGAGGAAACTGTAAAGCATATTAAGGCATAACCCAAGACCACTAAGAGGGGCTGAGTGAGTCTCCAAGCCGCAGGTCGCTCAGCTCAGTCGACCCTCCTCCTCCTCCTCCTCCTCCTCCTCCTCCTCCTCCCTACCTTCCCTAGTGCTGGTCAGAGGGGTCGTACCTGACCGACCACATAAGTGACTCGTTGATTTAACACAGGGCAGACTCTGGCCACTGTTAGGCCTGGCAGGGAGGCCCAGCGTGCTAAAGCTGTTAGCGCCACCGCTCAGCCGCAGCTACATTCTCATGTGGTTTAATACTGCTGGTGTGAGGGATGGTGGAGAGTAGTGTTACTCACATGAGTCAGGGGCTATGTGCATAGATTTCTTTTTGTGTGAGCCCAAGTTGGGGTAAACGAGATGGGTAGGGATTTCATGATCTACCTATGGAGGGATTGTGTTTGTAATGGTCCTAGAGTGCAGGGTTTTAAAGGTCTCTGAACGGGCGGATAGCTGGGGCTTGTGCTCATGCCTGTGGAGGGGGATATTTGGGACAGGGTGGATTTAGCCTAGTCAAAACAGACCACAGCAGGGGAAGAGAGAGTGGTAGCAAGTGCCACATGAGGGGGGGGTTATGGCTGGCAGAGAGGGAGCCGAGGGGCACAGAGAGAGGGGCATCAACCCCCCCCACCTTCCTCTGCCAGACTGGATGCTATTTGCAGAGGCATTAAAGAGAACAGTGACTATAAAGGAGGGAGATAATTATAAACACTGTGCGTGTATGGTTGTGTGTGTGTGTGTGTGTGTGTGTGTGTGTGTGTGTTTGTTTGTGGGGGGTTGGGGGGGTGGATGGTTTCAATTTAATCGTCTTTTGTTAAAAGAAAAGAAAAATTGTGTGTGTCTGTGCATAAATGCATCTCATGTGCATCTGCGAGTGTCGCAGCTTGAAATAACTGCGTACATTAAGGTTGTCTCCTGTCTGTCTGTCAACATGTCAAGGCTCCAGCTGAGGCGTCAGAGTGGCCGTGCTACTTTTACACTGGCGCTGGGTGCTATAAAGTGACACTGTTTAATATAGGACAGGAGGAATTTAGGGCTCCAATAAACGCTGTTACATGGTGCTGAGAGGGAATTCATAGACAGCAAATAAACTTCTGCAGAGGCTGATTTAAAAAGCATTGCAAATAGGAACCTCCTTTAGCTTAACCTCCAGGAACCAGAGATCATTTGATAAGTACAAATGTTAAGATGGCTGAAATACTAAGTCAAAGTTTATCTGAAATATGAATGATACATCCAGTTACCGTGCAGTGTCAACCAGGAAGTTCAAACAGCTTATCATGGTTAATAGAATAAGCTTTTTTTTAATGTGGCACATTTATTTATCATGATCGTTATATTGTTGTGAATGAGCTGTCAGATCTGAGGTTTACATGATTTTTCAGTCCAATTCCGTGTCATTGAAGGACTGGTAGCCCTTAAATAGAAATAACTTGTAGGATGAGATAAAGGACCTCTCATATTTAAACAAGAAGCACGTTCTAAGAGTATAATATCAGTCATGTCCCGGCACAGTCAGAGCACAGGAACACACACTACCATTCAGACATTATTAGGGCCAAAAAAATAATCAGATTCTTCTCTAACCAAAAGGCACCACATTATATCGGTGGCACAACGTTCAGAGCCAAAGCAGAGAGGCGCTTTTGCCAACACATAAAACTAATAACACTTTTTCATTACAAATCTCATTCTCAGAGACAGTTATATATTCCAACACTGCTTTGATCCCAGTTTTGCCACACAATGTTGCCTGTGCAACTCAGCTTTATCATTCATAAAGTGCAGACAGCCTGAAGCCAGACTTGGCCACGCTGTGCTCACCTGTCCGCAGGCTGGCAGGTCGGGCCTTACAGCCTGTTTGTGTAGGGCCTGCATTTGCATGGCTGCCAGCTGAGCCGAGGCAGAAGTTGGCACAGAGGGAGGAGGTTTTTATTAATGTTTACTGATTCAGTCAGGAGAACCTGATGGACAAGACTGCAGCGGTTCGCCTACGGCAATGTAACAAAGGACACCATCCTTTCTGAAAACACTTTGAAAACACTATCTTGGCTATAAGATAGTATGTGCACACTAATGTATCTTCACACGCACACACGTAAACTGAAATAAACATACACAGTAAGCATTATGTTCCTGAACAGAAAGTAGGCTAGACAAAAATACTTAGCTGAACATTTCAGCTAAGTATTTTTGTCTCCCTTGCTGCTAATTTCCTCATCACACATCCGGCATTCGTCATACCCCCTTCACCCCCACCCCCTTATGTATCTGTCATACTATATGATCAAACTTCTGCTGAAGCCACACTGAAAGCACAACTGTTGCAACTGAAAAAACTCCGTCCACTTCTGTCTGTGCAGCAGCTTTAACAATACACCACATCCAATGACAAGAGAGAGCATGCTGCGCTAAAAAGAGAGAAAAAGGAAAGCAGATGAAGAAGTGTCGAGACCCTCCCTGTTTGTCGCTGTTATCAGATGCCTCTTCACTACCACTCACACACTTGGTGCAGGGTTATTCTCACCAATTATTCCCACAACTATATTTTCGGTGCTCTTCTCACTCCCTCACTTACATATGACATCACCTCCTACCTATTTACTCAAAAAGGGGGGGGGGGGGTGTATTTCTGTATCTCTCCAAATGAATCAGTTCCCGGTAAGAAAAGATGAACTCACCACAGGTCAGGCTGGGCGAGAGAGAGATAAAAAAGGGTTGAAAATATTTTGAGCTTGTGAAATGATGAAATAATTTTCAGAGTGTGTGGGAGCCATCACTTTTTTAGAGCCTGGAAAAAAAAATCATTAGCACAAACGTATTTGAGTGTGTGAAAAAGGTCAAGTTTGTGAATGTGTAGAAAAAGATTTGTACAGATAGAGATAAACAGATATCATTTACAGATGTTTTTCATCTTAAGATATAGAAAAAAAACCCAAAGTAAATAAAATTGGTGCGTGAATGATTTTGAGGGAAGAAAAAAAGTCATCTTTGTGAATATGTGGGGACTGACCTCAAAGCTGCTATCTGTGTGTGAAAATCAACACTCAAAGCTCAAGTCTATGTGTGTGATGCTAAAGATACAAGGAACAATTTTACAGCTGCATCTGTTAGGGAAATCAGAAAGTCCTTTTTTTTTTTAACCCTGTTAAAACTGTCCAGGCAAATCAGCAAATGATTCTGGTCGGTATTTATTATTTTTTTTATTATTATTATTATTATTATTTCTTTTTTATTAGACCCATTTTGTTCCCACCAAGAGGTCTGAGGGTTGAGCATGTTAAAGAAACAGAAAGGAGAGACAGTTGTTTGCTGAATGTTGAGGATGTGGAAGCATGTTGTAGTGAGGTCAAAGTGGCAATTTGTCTGATGAGACTTACACCCTAAACGCTAACACAGAATTATACAGTGCATTACCTGCATACATTCAGATAGAGTTGAACACCTTCCCAACCATAGGCTCACGTATCCACCGAAATCAAGTGCTGTCGTGTTTTGTTGCTTCTATTTACTCGGCTGGGTGTGTTCACACAACTCCAGTAGGAGAATGACGGGCATTGGGGAGGGAGTCGGGGCGGCGGGGGTGCATGTTGGAGTTGGCGGGTTGATTCTATTTGCATTTGGCACACAGACTGTACAAAGTATGCAAATAGACAAACAATGACATTTGCTGTGTTTTTTTTCCTGTGATATTGCAGTCTCTCTGTAAAGTAAACAAAAGGTAGCATGCGTGTTGTTGCGTATGTATTTGCGTGTGCTCAGTTCATACACCTGCCAGGTGCGTCCATCTCTTTAAGTCCCCCCCGGGCCACGCCCATGCACCACAAATCACATGAAAGGCTCACCCTCGGTGCAAATTGCTCTCTCAAAGGCAACTTTGATGTTTGAAAAGGGAGATGGGTGTCTTTGAAAGAAAAGGCCTACAGGTGTATCAGTGCCAGGGGAGGGGAACAACAGTGCCATGTCTGGTGCTGGGTGCTTTCCTGACTGCTGATGGCCTGCCACAACTCCCACACGTATAACCTGGAGACATTTAAGTGGCCTAAGCATGAACACAATCACACACACACAAATATAGCAGCTTATCTCAACAACCAAACTCATGACCACCTAATTTATGATTTGGCGGAGAACATAGTCTTCCACAATACCACTGACAGACAGATGGGAACAGATAAAGATGAGATTTTATGTCTTCTTCAGAGACATGACACTCCGTGGCGTCTGCAGTGACTGGAGGAAGTCGACTGCGGCGTTCCCCCTCCCTGGGGTCACTTCAGACGCGTCATACTTAGCCTTAGTGATTAGAAGCAGAGCAAATATTGGCCAACTGATAAATCCACTGGAATGCTGCAGTGCATATTGAATAGGTTTGTACGGATTTCAGAGAGGAACTTCACCACATTCTGAGGTCTGAGGCTTGTGATGGGGGGGGCAGATGAGGGCAGTTTCCTCCAGTAGTCATGCAAGATGTCTACGTATTAGAGACAACCAACCACACTCCATTGTTAAATATTTTGGGGAGACATCTTTATGTCTTTTAATGTTAGATATGTATGAATGCAGGACTGTTGCTGTAAGAGTCATTAAAGCATCACTGGAAAGACATGAAAGCATCTGTAATATAATTAAATTTGTGTTGGGGGAGGGTAAATAAAGGACTGAGATGGAAGCTCTTTGACCACTGTTGCCACCTTAACCATATCTAGAAGCTTTGAGGCCAACTCCCTTTGAGGGCCACACATGCACACACACACACACACAGCTGTTGATAATCCTACTTAGGCTTTTGTACTTAGGCTTTCCTGTGAAAGCAGAGCTAATTAGTCTAAATACCTCAACTAAACTGAGGTATAAACAAAGAAAATATAGCCATTAGTCTATTACTGGCACTTTTCTTCTCTTCTTCCCTTGCTGCCTCTGTTTGCTCTGCGGCATGTTGCTGCAGCGTTAACGCACAAGTTTTTGCCAAAAGGAAAAAAAGAAGAGCATTGTCTAACATTTTGAAACGGCGCGATATAACCTCCTCAGGCCAGTTGATGACTGTCGGAGACACACACGCACAAAGCCTCGGGGCGAAATGCCCTTTCTTTTTTCCACTTAGACAAAAATTTCCACCATGTATTTGCTGACGCCAGATAGAACAGCAGGGCGTACTAGGAACTACCGAATTATTTACAGAGGCCCCAGACAGCGCTTCTAATTCATTCTGATGATGCAAGTCAAAGACATTTTCTCAGAGTCACTGACAAGCTGGGCCAACGTCGCTACTCCGCTCTCTGTCTCTCCACCCTCTCCCCCCTAAACTCACTAGCCAAGCGTTTTTCCTGTTTACTACCTATGAAGGGAAGTAAATGCCCACTCTGTGTGTGCGCTCACTCTTCCTTATTTACACTGACCCATACAGGAGGGAGCCATTACGACCTTTCAGCTGTAATTCAATAAAAGTTCCGTTCTGCATTTAGAAAAATAAATGGCCCATGAGTGGAGGAATATTTTCTCCCCCGCTGCATTATGACAATAAACCGTTTTCTGTGTTGGGGCAGTACGGGGGTGGGGTGGGGTTGGTTTGTGGGAAGAAGGCACCTGCCGGTTACTGGAAAATACGCTGTGTACCACCACCCTGCGGTTTGGAATATTTATTTCTTCAGGCCTTAATGGTTAGGAACAGTGAGCAAATAATAGGTGTAGCGACATCTTTCCTTTGCTTCCAGGAGCGGAGAAAGTTGTAATCCTCTGGGTAAACACAGAGGGAAGCCTTGGAAACATCACAGAAAAGAAGAGGTCAATCTTTGTAACCTCAACACGGCTGCAGCAGTCCACTAACATGATAACCTCAGAGAAAGTACTGAAAGTGAAGTATGTGCATGCCTACACAGTGGCATTTGACATTTTACACATTTACTTTGACCCACCTGGAATATCAGCTCTCATTCTGCGGCACTGGGTGCATGTTTATGGGCAAATGCACACTTGTTGCATATTATTGTGTGCGAACTAGTATGCACAAAGGTGTGAACACGAAGCCGCTTGACACATCTGCTGGCGTTGCATTGATGTATGTGACAACGGCAGCTTGCTTTCCTTTCCCACAGTCTTGCAAGGCCCCCACCTTTCCCTCCACCTCGCTGCTTCGAACAACCTGACTACCACGTACTCACAAACACGCACACACACACACACACACACACACACACACACACACACACACACACACACACAACAACCCCATTCACCATTAGAGCTAAAATAACACACTCAAAGCAGCTTATTGCTTTAATATGATTTGTCACCGGAGCCAAATAGGCCTTCTGTGCTAGACAAGGCCAGAGCAGCAGCAGCAGCAGCACTGGGAAATCTATGAAATCTGCAGGCACACTGTCAAAACGGCCTGAAAAACAGCCACTCTCCTATCAACACCAACACGCCTCAGCCCCTGAGTAGAAGACAGTTAGACACACACACACACACATACATGGAATGGAGGGACAAAAGAGGGATGATTGCTCTCAATGTGCTATGGGCCTTGTTGTATTGTCAGAGAATCCGGGTGCATTGGACCTTATTTTGACACCCCTTCATTCTCTTTGCCTGCCTCAACCTGCCTCGCTGTAGGGCTGTCCTTGTGTGGTACTGCTTCTGTTCAACACACACACACACACACACACACACACACACAAAGAGCTTTATCCCCTTATCAGAAAAGGAAGGCTGTGCTCTTTGCTCAAACAGTCTCATGTAGCAACTTCCGCTGTGAGGCAGCTTGTTTTCAGACTTGCGAGGGGAATTTTCACACTGCCGATGTCCCCAGAGAGAGACTGATGCATCTGCCTAAGGGACCGACGATCACCCAGCTGTGGTCAGAGAGGTTGAACTTCTGATAAAAGAATGCCAAAACCTTTGCTGACCTCCTGTTTATGGCACAGACTTAAACTCACACCCAGTTTATGTCCCGGGAAATAAACAGTCTGTGCATTTAATCCATGGTAATTATATAGTCGTAAAACTTAGTGCATTCATACTGAAAGTGTTACAAGTATGTTATGTAAATGAGCGTATAGTAGTGTTACGTCTGCGTGTGGCTAGCATCGACTCATTTAGGCCCAGACCAGACAGCCACAATCACCAGCCAAGGGTAAAACCCACATCCTTCAGGGTCAGCCTCAAAACAAGAACTTTGATTCGTCCCACTGTAAATACCCAACTGTGTGATTGGTGGCCTTGGGAAACACAGTGCCAAACACCCTTCTGCAGAGATGCTTTTTGAGCTGCCACTAATAGAACGAAAAGGGAAGTATAAGACAGAGTGGCGGAAAGAAACAGGGTGGGAACAAAAACGTTGGGGGTTCAGGTCTGCTAGCGAGGAGGAAGAGGAAGACAGGTGTAGTCTTTGCTCAACAGATGTTGAAACGTCCCCAGTGTCTGTTGAGGGCAAACGGAAGTTTGCTCGCAGGCAAGTAGGCCTCGCTGCAACATATGTTCAACTGTCGCCCCACATCGCACTGTTGGGATTCAAAAGTTAGATAAGGACGCTGCTCTTGTGTTCACATCTTTTCAACGCTTTCAGCATGTAAAGCATGGGCATACCCAAGAGGGAAGCTAGATGCATTTTAAGTTGCGTTACTATTGATTTGACTCATCAACAACAACAGAAAAGGTCATTCAAACGGGATAACCTACAGAAAGCTGCTATCAAAGTCTATCGTAGTAGCCTTTATATTGGACTCACACATGCTTCTCACACTGCCCAGGCATTCTTGTATGTAATCCTATAGCATACTTACATAGACCTTACAATCCAGACATAGTTTTCAGTGTTAAGTGAGATACATGCACTGCAAATCAATTCTAGTCTGTTATCAAGGGCCTATCAAGTCCATTTATATGTTGAATACAAATATTTACACTTCAAATATATTCAGTGCAGACCTGGGCCGGGGCCAAGGCACGTATTGCCCTTTGCCGTCCAGATAGAGTTTCACTCTGCCCCTGAAAAAGCGCCCAGCCCTTTACTAAAAAGAGCTTGTGTTTAATGTGTCTCCCTTTGGACGGGAACATATGTTTCTTTCTTTCAATGGAGACACGAGACAGACAGAGAGAAAGAGAGGAGAAGCAGAGAAAAAGTGGGGGATGAAGGAAGGAAACGGGTCGTATTGGGTGATCATTCAGCTGTGGCGTCGGTGTTTAAGGCCTGGCTGTCACCTTACTGAGCAAACACTGTCTCTGTGTTGAACTGATATGGGGTTTGTGGAGGGAAGGCTGGGCAAGACTCGGTGGAGTTTGCTGGTCATGTGATCTGGTCTTAGAGCACCGGTTGCAATCTCATGAAAAATAGCTTTGCACTATTCACATCACTTACACTTGAATCTATCTGCATGTGCTTCAAAGCACAAGGGCAAAGGAGCAAAGCAACATTTCAAGTTGTTCTACAGCAAAGATGAAACTATCAGGAAATAAAGACACACACACACAAAACAAAGCGGGTTCTGAGAACGGCACACCCATTTCTCTAAAACACAGCCATCGCCTTTCAGTGCATCGTTAATACCAGAAATTTTATATCAAGCATTTTATTTGTTCTTCATAGACTTCCATAATGCTTTCAGATGATGCGGCCGCTACTCTGAGAGGAGGCTAGTAAATCTACAACCTTTAGCATCCATTTCAGCTCTGGGTGCTTATTGAGCACTGCTGTTTAGGCCTCATGTGTGCATTGGCCCCCATCTCCCAGCTCTATCTTGTGGTTATGATATCATAGAGAGAAAAACAAGGGCATTCTCTCCTAAGTGCACCCTGACACATTAAATATTCATCCAACCACAGAAACCCCTCTGAAATGGGGCTGGTGTGGAGCGCTGGCACCCCTCTGGCCCCCGGACCTGCAGTCAAATGTTGGCGGTCGGAGCAGACACACTGTGGCTACAGGCAGGGTCAACTGGCCAAAGAGAGCGCATTAACACAAGGTTTAACTGGAATATACAGGTTGAGTGTCTTTGGTGATATCTTGCAGAGACTGTAATGATTTAGATAGTCGGGGGAAAAAACTTGTCTACAGTGAATAACGCTGTTTTCTTTAATTAAGAGTCAATGTGCAGGGGAATAATACAGAGGGAAAAAGTTTATAGGATGACTGCCACGTGATTCATTTCTTAAAATCACTTTCAGTATTGGGTAATGAAAACAACCAAGTAATTCAAAGATCTCCCGTATGCGCGAAGTCCAGAAAAATAATTAAACAATCCTTTTTATTACGAAAAATGAAAATAATAACGATTAAATAGTTGCCCTTTCATTCAGTATTGTTAAGCATAGCAAGCCTCTTAACTTCATGGAATGCACATAGAGTGGAGAGGGAACTATGGAATCTTATCACAATCCCTATGGCAGTCACAAAGGTTTAAAAGACAAAACTGCCTTACAAAATGCACACAGATACAAATTAAAAGGTAAAGAAAAGTTTTATTCTTTAGTAGCTACAGTTAAAAATCAAAATGTGTCTTAAAGATGAGAGGAAGTATGTGTGAGTGTGCCGCCCTCCTGTATATTTATAGTATCCAAGAGACAAAGGCAGAAGAGAAAAAAAAGAGGAGAAGGGGAAAAGAAAGCCACCTCCTGTTGATTATTGGTGTTAACAGCAACTGTGGGCCCCTGCGTTAATGAACTCCAGCCCTCGTTCTAATGCAGAGTTTCTGCAGGTTTCACCAAGTCAAATTTAAGACATTTTAAGACCTTTTTAAGACCATTATGAATGAAATGTAAGACCTTGATCACAACATCAACTAAGCCCTAAATTCAGTTTTTCGCTAAAGTATTGCTAAGCTTGCACTTCCCCATACCTGAAGAACAAAATCAGTTTTATAGTCGTAATACAGCGAAATTATATTTGGACTAGCGAAAGAAAGAACTACAACACCACAGAATAAAAACAATTTTTTTAAAAGAGCATAAGGTAGCGTTGCATGGACGTAGGAAAATTAAGACCTGTTTAAAATTATTTAAGACCTAGAACACAATTCTTCAGCGAAGTTAAGACTTTTTAAGGCCTAAAATTTAGATTTTTAAATTTTAGACTTTTTAAGACCCCGCAGAAACCCTGTAATGAAGCCTCCACTCCCCCCCAAAACTCACCCTCTCACAGCCCACTAAACCCCCCAATGGAAGCTGTGTCGCCAAACGCAGTGTGTCCCTGCCAACTGGAACTGGGCCGCGGGATCCAAAGCTAGGCTTGAGTGTGTGTACGTGTGTTTGTGGGCAGCTGAATGATCACTTTCATCCCTAAAGAGCCAGCCAATTCATCTTGGACCACCACTGGCCGCAGAAAAACTGACCAATTATATTTTTTTCCCCCTGCAGTCTGACTTTTTTTCCCCAACCAGACAGCGGTGGGATGTATCATTTCCCTGACCTCAGCCTTTTGAGGTGGTGTAAATCTCTTAATAACTACACAAGGACACATATAGGGGCTATATTTGGAGGGCTGCTTCCCCTGGCCGCCCCTGCTCTGGCCTGGAACAGACAGTAGCCACAGTGTCTATGTGGGCGATAGAGCCTGGACCTGGCGCTGTGTGTGTGTGTGTGTGTGTGTGTGTGAGAGAGAGAGAGCGAGTGAGAGAGTGAGAGAAAAAGAGTGAGAACGCAAGCCTTCATTCCTTCCATCACAGTTTAAAGAGAAGGCAGACTGACCACATAAGAGTGTGAATAAAAAAGATATTACAGAGTGTGTGTCTGCGTGTGTCCACCCATGTTCCTGAGTAACGGCACGGAGCCGGTGGGCCAGTGGATGGAATCACACACTCCGTCCTTTCCTTCGGCATCCAACATCCAAATGCTAGGGAAAACAAACAGCTGGGGAGCAGCAACAGAATTGCTGTCTCTGGTCAGACAGATTAGTCATGACTGAGTCTTTCTCACACACTGACTCATAAAGTGCAACAGATCCGTTGATCAGTGGGTGTGAATAAAAAAAGTACCATTCTGTGCTGCTCTTTGTATCAGTGGCTGCCTGCGTTTAGACATTGTGTCTGTGCATCAATGCGCAAACCCTTTGTGTATCTGTATGCATGTGTGTTGTGGCTGTCGACGCTAGATATTTCTATATAGTTCGTAAAGAGAGGATGGAGGGGAGGTGGTGGGCACAAACAAATGGACAGAGCGGTAAACGAGAGGAAACTTTACCCATGGGTCAGCCTCCGAGGGAAGATATATTGCCCATGTGGAGAGAAAAGGACGGGCAAAATCCATATTGGTCCGTCTGCCTTGCCCCCTTTATATAGTGATAAAATATTCAAATCCAGCCATTACTTCACATTAGGCTACTCTGTAGAGATGCCAGGGAGAAAACCACAGAATGTATACATGCTGGTTCACACACAGTTTTGGTGCATTGATAGTTACATTAAAATCTCTTCCTCCCATTAGAGGCATAGCCCTCATCCGGACTCACGTCTGACATTTAAGGTGTGTTCACATGTAGAGCATGTGCACGTATGTGTGTGTGTGTGTGTGTGTGTGTGTGTGTGTGTGTGTGTGTGTGTGTGTGTGTGTGTGTGTGAACATGTGTATTTATACATGTCTGCGTACGCGTGTGTCTACATAAAAGGCATGTTCAGATGGTTTTTTTCTTCTTACCATCTCCCTGAACGGGACATCAAAGTGATAAGGGCGCTAAGTGTGTTGGTTAGTTCTCCAGGCATGGGCAAAAAGAGATGCAGCAGATATGCTTCACTTTTTCTGAGTTAATTCTCACATCCTGCACTTACACACCTACGCACCTACACACACAAACACACCTACAAAAAGCTCTCTGTCTGTCTCTTTCTTTATCTGTTAAGTTTAACACTGATGACTATATGGTCTGGTAGCCTTGTCTGGGTGTTTCTTTCTGACTAAGTGCTGTGTCAGTCAGTCAGACCTGAGTTTGTGTTTCTGTGCGTGAGAGAGAGAGGGGTGGTTATGGGGGGACAGATCTACTCACTCTCTTGTTTTTTCTAAAGCAGGATGGCAAAATAAAGATCACTTAGCTTCAGCAGTTCATAGAAGTGCATAATGTCACAATTCATAGTTTATTATTTCTTAGACTTTAGGTTCAGGGAAAACTGCATTCCTCAAGCAATTATTTTCAACCACTTACGCTACCGTTATCTGCAGATGACGCGGCAGCAGGTGCAGCTTGGGTAACACTTAGTGTCTAGCCAATGTATGTCAAGGTCTGCTAACATTCTAATAATATTTTTGTATTTGCAAGCTGAAAACAGTGTCTGACAGTGGCAATGCCCCCCCATTTATATAATTTCATCCTGTGTAAGTGTTTGTGAATTACAATGAAGGATATTGATGGTCTTCACAGTCCAAGTCAATTTTACACTAATTACAGTTTAGACAGGCAAAGAGAAGTTTTTGTTTTTTTGCCAGGACATGTCAAACTGCCCGGCTTCATTAAGACATTTGGGAGGAGGAAAGGTTTTCCAACAGGACTCTTGTTATTGTTTTTGCTATTTTTGTACAACTCTGGAAATATAACGTGCCATTTTCCTGGTTGTGTAGGTGTTAAATTGGCAAGTCCTTGATTTCTCTCTTACCCGTCCTCCTCTAATGTCGCTGTTTCAGGGCACAGAGTGAAGATAGAAGACACCCAGAAGATGCAGTTCTCGGACAGGCTGTCAGAGATCGAGCGCTACCAGCGGTCTATGCGGATAGGCCCAGTGAACAATAATCCCCGCCCCATCCACCAAACCCACCTAAGCACCACACAAGGTGAGGACCACTGATACATACAACCACAACCTACCAACATCCCCATAACACACTAATATCAGCTCACATTAATCGCCATTACTTAGAAGTAAAAAACTCCTTCAATAAAACAAACATATCTTTGTTTTATTTGGCCGGATGGTAAGTAATCATCAAATCTATTACATATCAACACAGTACATGCAGTCCACCCAGCATACAATTAAGCCAAGAGTCCTTTATGTGCGTTTTCTCCACGGGGGGCTTTCGAATTCTGTTCCACTGATCTGGGAGCTGTTAAATGTGTTGGCCGTCGGAGGGGAAGCTCATGTCATTTCTGTCCCCGGATGCCCTGCGTTGGTGGGTCCGGGCCCCACAGTGTGCAGGTTTGAGTCTGCGGCCAGGTGGCATGGCGGGTGCTGCCAACCGAGCTTGGCCTGGGTGCCGAAGCTGGCCTCCGCACACCGCAGACTACAGCCTCAGGAATGTAACAGCCGCCCGCTACCTTGGCAATCACGTCACTCTCAGGATGGTCGAATGTGCGGGGGTGGGGGGCTGAGACTCAGACTGAGGTGGTGCGATGGAGGGGAGGGGGTTGTTTAATTTGTGTGTGTGTGTGTGTGTGTTTGTGTGCTGTGGACAGCTGTGTGGGTGATGGTTGGAGTGAGGATGAGTGTTCACTCTCTGTCATATGTCAGAACATCTTAACAGGATGCCATGTCTGGAAGCATACAGACTACACACACACACACACACACACACACACACACACACACCTCCTCTCCCACCCACTCTCTAGTTCTCATGCTAACTAATGAATCTCATTACCTTTGTATCTGCATGTTGCTTGTGTGGGAGCTCTGGGCCATGTGTGGGTGGAACTCTATCAGTGTGTACAGCCGTACACCGGTGTTTGGCCTTGTGCTTAGCTTAGCCAGCGCTGAGTCACCAGTATGGGCCTATCTAACAGCTGACTGTGGAGAACACTAGGGTCTTTTGCCCTGCTCCCCCATGCCCTTACTTACTGTTGATATTGATTTTGTTCCCTCGCACGGCCTGTACCGAGGAGAAAACATGTCAGCCATTTTAGAAACACCACCGACTGGTTACGCTGAAAATAAACACTGTTGAGCTTTAACACAATACAGCCACTGTGATGATAATTTTCGGATGGGTTAGAGTTTGGAGTGAGCTCTGTAGGCTGTCTGCCAATAAAAAGCCCCCTGCAGCTAAGCTTATACTGGGAGCTTCAAGTTTCTGAGGGCTGACTTGAATATATAGGGGGGGAAGAGCACTCCGGTCGGCAGGGAGAGGTGTGCAGACTTGGTCCAGACAGAAGACGAAGAGGAGCTCTTTGCTCTGCTCTCGTCTGCCTCGCACGGGATTAGGGCAGGAATTAGAGCGTCATAGGCTTGCCAGGCTTCAAAGTGCTGTTGCAACACACACATGTACAGTACATATACCGTGAGCAGACACAACACATTAACATCAGTTGGAACCGCCAGAGACGGTAAAGGCCTTGAGCTCCGCGTTACAGCTGCCAGTGACTGGAGGCCATCTATAAGAACTGTGTGAGTGAGACAGACGAGGGGAAGGGCTGTAAAAACCACACACCTTAATCTGTGGTATTACCATCATGACGGCATACTGCAGGGCAAGAGTGGTAAAATAATTAAATAACAGAGGGAAGGGCCCTTCTCCCTCCCACCTCGTCTATCTGTTGGAGCATCTGAGCAGCAGACTGGAAACGTATGTCTCGGCACACATCACACACAGCGCTCCCGTTATGTGTAGGAATCATGCACAGACAACAACACCGCAGTATTACAAGCAAAGCTCAAACAAAAATAGACTTGTTGTAATAAATCCCATTCAGAGAGACAGGGAGGTGTTTACATATCAACAGCACACATGTCTCTGCTTTTGGCAGCACTGCCAGACACTGTTGTATTCTGCAGATACTTTAAATCCAGGGGCCTGTTTGTTTGAGAATTGCCGGGTGATAGATCGCGCGTCAACACGTTATAATTAAATGGATTCCCGCCTCGCCGTTACAAAAGATGTTTTCCATTATCCGGGGCTGGAACCTTGCGTTTTTCCCCTTGAAGACAGCTACATAAGAAAATACAGTGTCATCTCCTCCTAAAGCCTCCTTGCTTCATATTGTTGTCTGAGCAATGAAATACTGTCTCAGTTTTCTTGTCAACAGGAGGTGTCTCCAGACATCTGCTCAATGCTACTCTGGATTCTTAAATCACACACACACACACACAGACGATTGCACCATAGCCACATTGAAAATACAAAATACAACACACACACACACACACACACACACACAGAGTTTGCTAGTGTTGCAAGTTTCTTCGCTAGTGCCCCAGACAGACAGGGTAATTAAGAGCTCATTACAGTGCATGCAGTGACAGGATTCCTGCACGCTGGCAGACGCTGCATTCGCTGCTTGTTTTCGTTCTTCTGTTGCCACAGGTAAGCCTGCTAGACATGTGGAATGATTCTCAGCAAGGGCGGAGGGAGTGTGTGGTTGAAAATGCGTGGTTCATCTAGTGCATTCAAGCAAATCTGACACTTAGACAATCAAGTACTAAATTGTTATTCTGGTTTGCAAAACCTCAAGTGAGGTACATGTGTATACTATGTGTCTGTGGGTGGCAGTTTTTTTTCTACCTCTGATACAGAATGTAGTTAATCCTTTAACATGTCAATGTGACACTGCATTTATAATATATACACAGTTCTTTAGACACACTCTTAAGAAAAGCAAACCGATGATAGAAAATTAGATTTTCCTCAAAGTAGAAAACAGATTCCAATTTTACCTTGTTCCATTTAAAATGCAGACAAAACTCAACAAGCCCCTGGCACAACCTCTAACAGACAGCCGAGACGAAAGCGGCTCTTTTAACTTAAATGTGTTTTAACAGTGAGAGAGGGGAAAAAAGAAATACAGCAGCAATTTAATCATCCAAAAAAAGTCCTGGCACTTTTGAGGTGGTATCATTTAACATGTTATTTGTTCCAACACCTGTGTGTTCCTCTCTGAAGATGAATATCTGATACTAGCATAACGTTCCGCCATCAAGTCAAGTGCTTGCTTTGATGAGGGCCCATAAGTGTGTGTGTGTGTGTGTGTGTGTGTGTGTGTCTCTGTCTGTCTGTCTGCCTGTCTGTTTGTCTGATGTGTGACCCATGTGGTGATGTTATTAAAAAAGGTCAGTAGAATCTTGCCGAAATAATATATTACAGATTTCATTTTTGGAATGTACTCCTTGGCATTTATCCTGAAAGTTCTAGTTACTTTCTATTAATGACACTTCCACAAATGTTGGTACCTCTGGCTTCCTCCTGCACAACTGGCACACATCTGCTGCAGCTGTGCTTTGGCCCTCTTGTTCAGTATGTTCATGCTGTGGCCTCTAGTACTGGACTTCACTTGAGAAAGTCCTGTTTGATGGAGGACCAGCCCGATGCAGCCGTGCCCCTCCTGCCTCGTCCACAGTGACCACACTGTTTACACCACATAAACAAGCTGGTCGGCCCCCCCAGGTTCGAGGCGGCACTCTGCTACTGCCGCGGCCCGAGAGGCTCTCAGTAATTCACACATCCAGAAAGACATGATCAGCCAATTACAAGCGAGAGCGAGACAGGAAATTAGCGCCGTCAGGTAGCTGTGGTGTGGACTTTAGAGTATAGCCGTCACACTAGTTGGGTTTCATGCTGATTTCTGCCAAACCCAAGCAGGAAGCTGGCCCTCTGAGGCCAATACGAGCAGGAATCAGGACCAGTCCTTTAGACACTCTGTTTTACTTCTGCACTCCACTATTTACATAATATGTCAATGGCCGTCACAGAGTTTATTTGTTATGGTGCCTGAAAGCTTCACTTGTGGTTACTCTCTTTTTGTGACCCTGAGATGAATAATTCAAACTGAAAATGTTTTTGTTCTTCAACAAAAAAAAAAGAATCTTTTGAAGCCACCTCTTTGGTGAAAAAAAGAAAAGAAAGAAAAAGAGAAGTGAGAGCAAGTTGTTTTTTACCAGACTCAACTGTTTGTGTAAGTTATAATTTCACATCAGAGTCAGGCTGAGTTTTACATTTCAGCAATTACAGAAACTACATGTGTGCCATGAACAGTCTCTATTGAGTCTGGGGAGAGGGGAAGGGTGGGAGGACGACGAGCTCTCAAAGAGAGCGTAGGATTTTTCAGCCCATGTGTTTGTTTTTGCTCACGTTATAAGTGAGGGCTCAAAAGACATATCAAATGTCCCACATAGCTGAGCCAAGGCCGTGTTCCTCCCCTCTCTAACACGCTCTCTTTCTCTCTCCTTCCCTCGCTGGCGTCTTTCTTTCTCTCTTGCTTGCTCTCTCACATTCTCTCCCCGTTGCGACGCCTAAGGCCTAAGCGAAACAGGAAGCCAGCAACAAGGGTCGGCATTCACTGTGTCTCAATGACACGCTTCATTACGGCAGGCGCATTACATGTCTCAGAGGCGTTGCTGGATCCGGAGTCATGAGGATGGACACCATTTTGGCTCAATCGTCTTTTCAGGCACTTCAAAAGCAGTGCATGTGTTTATTTGTGTCCTCTGCAAAACTACACTGGCACTACCCCAAAGCTACTTATTAGTGACGCAGTGGGCTCTTCTTCCCACTCCAGCGCCACCCCTCCCCACTCCTCAGCTCCGCCCAGGGGGTTGGTCCTCTTATTAACAGGGGTAATCTGTGCCTCTGGTATTGACGTTGTCTGCTGGCCAATCAAAATATTTGAAGGAAATGTTTATTTTCTTGAGCGAATCGCACCAGCTGCTTGCAAGCCTTTCTGAATAAGGCCATTTATGTGTAAGAATTTGCCATTGTGAGGTATAGTGCGGGACCTCTCGGTGACTGAGTGCTGATTTGGGCCTTTGCAAAGGAAGTGGAGGAGCTCCAGGGGAAGCACAGATCTTACACATGCTGAGCCCAGTGTGGCTATAGGTGAACAGCCCATAACCACCCCCCCCCCCATCCCCTCTGCTGCTGGCATCCTTCTCCATCCTAATTGCCACTACAGGAGGTTAGGAGTTTACTATATTTCGGTATCTCAACAGCGGAGGGCAGAGTCATAGTGATACCACACGGTATCTCAACAGCGGAGGGCAGAGTCATAGTGATACCACATGGCTGACTGCTGCAGTCATTTTAAGTAGAGCACCATGAGAAAAAAATTGTATGCATGTTTCTGTCTTACATGTACATTTTTTACAATATGCTGTTCAGAGGCTTGTAGACTACACCTCTGACAACCAATGTGCTGGGACTGCCCATGTCCACAGAGCTCCGTGCTAGTTGTCTTGTAACAACGGCCCTGTCTCAGACCTAGAGCAAACAGCCCCCGCTTGTGTTAGCCCTGGTGCGGTGTGGCCGTTCAGTGTGAAGCAAGGTCCCACGCATTGGGCCAGTAGGTCCTCGATCCTTTCCCGCGCATCCTGACAGCTTGGCTGGACAGGCTAGCGAGTGTCCTGCACTTCACAGGTCTCCGCTGTCCCTCCAGTGTCTCGCCTGAAAGACCCAAAAATATCTCCCATGCACCCATCAAGCATGTTTTTCCAAGACTGGTCTCACTCTGGTGAGAAAACCACCCCTCCTCTTCCCAATCTTCCCTGCTCAGTCAGCAGAGGCGAACCTGTGACAGGAAGACACGTCTCCAAACCGCCAGATGTCAAGACAGTTTTAACAAGTCTGTCATGAAGAGGTTTTCTGGATCATGCTTTAAATTTCTATGGCGCAGGCAGTGCCTTCCTCACCCTGTACACAAATACAACCCAAACATTTATCTGTGTTCCACAAAATACTCAATTTTAGCATCCCTGCACAAACAGAATTCCTTCACTGACTTATTTCTGATAAGCAGACCCTAGTTCTCACCTATTGGTCTTATTGTGTGTTACACCAGCCCTGTGGCAGGAGCAGATGGACACCCCCACTCTGAAGACATGCAAGGTGGAGGAGGACCTGAGACCATGGCCAGGTGAGACACTGCAATGCCCTGCTTCCTAACTGTTTTTACTATGCCATAGATGTCTGTATAACTATGCTTTTGGCTACTCTTTCTTTTAACTTTTCCTCACATAAAGCTCGGCTTTTCCAGTTTGACCTCAAAAAAGTGTGTACATGTGCATAGCTGTGCTTTTCGGTGTTATTGAGAAAATTGTTTTGAAGGGTATTTGTTAGCTGCTAAGAAATAATCATCATGTGCGCCGCAATCAACAAGCAGAATGAGGGGTGAGGTCACTAGTAGTCAATGGCCTTAATTACTAAGTGTGGGCAAATAGGCGCAAAAAATATAGAGGAGATAATGGAGGCATTATGGACTGCCAAAGTGTTCACACCTTTCAAATAGTACATCTTTAACAACATTTCAGAACATACTGAAGACTTCCGAACTAATTTACTTTAATTAGACATTGCGACAGCCTTTCAAATTAAAACTAACAATACTGAAGAGGAAAAGCGGGCATAACAGGGTATGCCATTCGTTGTGACCATTTTGGAGTCTGTTTCGTTTTGCCCGTAGGGCCAGTACTACACCCAGAACATTCCTAGAACGCCACCAACCTGCCTGCCTTCTTCTTCCTCTCCCTCCCACTTTCTTTAATTTGTTTCTTGAGGATGTGGGTCTTTGCTGCTGTCTAACAGACCCCTCAGTCTCCTATCTATCTCCTACCCAGAAACTGCGACACCACACCAGACATGCTGAATCATCCACTCACACTGTGCTGAGGACACATTCAGACACACTAAAGAAAAGAATAAAAAGACTTTAAGATTTGACTCAGTGATCTTGCTCTCTTTTCTACAGTTTAGTAGAAAGAAGACAACGCCTGAAGCCAGGAAGTATTGAGACCGGGAAATTACATATTTACATGTGTTACTGCTTGTACGTGGCATTTTCTAGCCAGAGATTCAGTGCACAGCAACGCATTCATGATGGTGTAAAAAATGTGATCGACAGCGATGGTTAGTAAAAGCATTTTGAGGCATTACAGCCTATACTTGAAAGGCCAGGACATCCAGACAGTAAAGAGTATGTAAGAAAGTATAATAAATGATGATGCTACTTGTATTCAAATATATTTCATCCTTACAATAACAGTATACATGGACGAGGGTCAGCAAAACACACATCACGTCAGTGGCTTTGCAGGGACGTATCATATCTCTCACAGAAAAGGATTTATTTAACAAACAAAAAATTTAATCATGTCACCTTGTTTGTTGATGCATTAGGAAAATTGCAGTTTTTTTTGCAATCACAAACGTCCTTTACCCTTGCTTGTATTGCATGTCACAAGTTGGCAACATGCAAAGTCCTCTGTGCTCACATGATAAAGTGCCTAACATGAATGAGGCTTTGGGGCTGTTGACCATGGTGCCACAGTACAGAGGTGATTATCATTTGCATTCAACATGATGCTCCGGCCCCAAAGCCTTGGTGCCTAAAAAAACACCTGGAGATCATTTGTGTTCATTTGTGTCTCCTATTCTTTGGCCTGCACGGCAGCTCTGCCCTAGCATTATGTTGCGTCATCATCACCTTGTTATCAACAATACCACCCAAACCAGTCAATACATCAAACAGATGCTCTCTACCTCTGAAAGGAGCTGCAGTGTTTCTTTCCCGGATCATATGAGGAAAACAATCTCACTGCACAGCGCAGTGTGTGTAGCTGGACCAGTCTGGGGTTTTCTCTCTCTCTCTCGTTTCCGTCCCTCCACTTATTTGCCTGAGACACCATTCCCTGGGCGCTGGCCGTCACAGTTTGCATCAAGCCTGAGTAAACATTTCACAGGTGAGCACCTGTATTTGCATCTCCCCATCGCCAGCTCCGCCACATGCGGACACACGTATACACACACATATCTCCGCGCACAATTACACACACAGCCATGACCACCTCAAACTTGCGCCTTATATTAACAACCAAAATCAGTTTCTCCCATACGCAAATGAGGCAAACCTCCGGTCATATCTGGGTTACACGCTTGACTGTGGACTAGTGGACTTCTTGAGCTAAGCAGAAAGGAGGAGCACAACTCCACCCTTGGTGTGGCAAAATTAAATAAGTGCGTGGCGCTATGCTGGAGAGCTAGAGGAGGAAAGCACTGGAACACTATGTTCTCTATAAAAACCCTGATTCCCAGCTTCATAGACTGGGAACATCACAGACAGCAGACTGTGCCAGCTAGCCCTCTGGGGTCCATCCCCTCTCCTGTCCCTGCAATTTAGTCAACACGTTTCAGATGAGCCTAATGGAGATCATATGTGGTTTTGGGCCGCAGAGGTTACAGGCAACTTCTACCAGGCTCAGTTAGGAAGACCCTCTCTGCCAAAGATACACCACTGTTACCACAGCCACAACAGCGAAGCCTGTACTTACTGGCTGGGTGGGGGAGGGTGGGGATGCAGTAGGTATGCAACATGGTTAAGAAAGAGAAAAAGCAGACTGCACAACTTTGCTTCTCAATTACAAAACAGTTTGTTCAGCCCTCCCCCCTAGAGGGAGCTACTGTGCTGTAGAGAGTTTAAGGTGGTAGCAGGCTCGTCCTGGCTCAGAGCCAAGTGCCTGATACTGCACAAGCCCATTAAGGTGTTGTGATAAGTGTCCAGACTAGTTTCCCTTG
Source organism: Sander vitreus (assembly GCF_031162955.1). Classification (NCBI taxonomy): domain Eukaryota; kingdom Metazoa; phylum Chordata; class Actinopteri; order Perciformes; family Percidae; genus Sander; species Sander vitreus. The sequence continues at coordinate 19,995,569 of NC_135874.1, read as the reverse complement.
ACAGAACACAGGAGTCAATCCCCACCGCAGTTTAGCTAACACGTTTCCACCGACTCTTTTTTTTTTTCAATTAAATGGAGATCATGTGCGGGGTGGGCCGCAGCAGCAAGAGCCATCAAGTCCCCCATGCCACACATCCCCTCCCCAGCTTCACCTTGAAGCCTAAATTTAGCTCAGAGAGGAGAGAGATGAAGGGACACAGAGAGAGAGAGAGAGAGAGAGAGAGAGAGAGAGAGAGAGAGAGAGAGAGAGACTTTTTGGGAGTCCGGTAGGAATTAGTGGACCGACTCCACTTCACCCCGAATCAACAGCAGCTGAAGGCTCGGATTTTCCTTGCGTGAAATCAGATATGGAGCCCGACTCCGATGTCTGGTAGACTCTGGAAAAAGAAACAGCCCCCCCACCACCACCAAACTCCCTCATCCCAAAAATAAGAGGAAATTCAACTGCAGAAGTGTGTTGTTGAAAAAAATAAAAAGTATAGAAGGGGCCATGGAAATAGCAAAGGAACAGATTTTTTTGAAGCTGAAAATGGACCCAGTTCTCCAGACATAGGGAAAAGACATTTCAACAAGACTGTGGCACGCAACTTTGGCATTCTCCCCCCTCAGGGCTATGGCGTGCAAGCTCTTGCTATTTCACGAATACAAGCTCTCTTTTCTCTGCCATCCAATCCACATTTTACACTTGCAGTCATGTGGGCACATTGGACCCATGAAAGCCACATTCGGACAAACAAATAACCACGGAGGTGTGTGTGTGTGTGTGTGTGTGTGTGTGTGTGTGTGTGTGTACACAAGCAGTAGGTGTGGAAGGAGCATGTGTATGTTGACATCAGGTATGAGGAACTCTGCCTCGTCATTGTCTCGTACAACCAGGTTAAGGGCGTTTACAGTGTACAGTATTTCGGCCTTACCTTACTTTCCTTAAAATAATACTAGTGTCATGAGCACAAGGACACAACATGCCTAACTTGTCAGGCAAGACTTAATTCACGCCTCTAAATGAGAATTATAATGCAGTGTTTGTGGACCACAACAGCTACTTTATGATGCTGATGTGTGACAGTTGCTTTTTCATGAAAAAATACACACTGACCTGAGAAATCGGCAGGAGAGGTAAAAACAACAGAGGTTTACTAAACATTGCATAAAACTGATACAACACCTTCTACAGTAACTTACATAATACAGCAGAACTATGGAACATATTTGTTCCTGCACCAGGGTCCAAAACCAAATACTACAGTAGGTGGCAGCAGGCAGCGTTCAGAAGTCTTACCCAACTGCAGAACTGTGAATGGGTTCATATCCGAAGCTCAGGATGTAAGATCAGCCAATAATACTCCTCAGTTAAGTAAGACGGGGCAATATGGTGTTTGAGTCAAGGAACTAAAAGATTGTGACAGTAGTGGCCCCTAATCTCAGAGAAGCAAACTGCCAAGTCAAACCCTCAAGCAAAATTTATTTCCCCCTTTTGTCAGCTGAGTAAATTATAAAGTGTGCAGTGAAATTGAAGCCCTAACAGCTAGGTTCACAGCGCTCTGTTACCTGTTAGATTACACTTAGCAGTTAACTCTGACAGGTCCTGGACTGTGATACATTTTAGCTTAGAGGATATTCACGTGGAAAGCATTCTCTTTTTTCTCTTCCTTCCCTCTTTACTTTTTCCTTCTCTGTCTCGCTGTCTGTCTCCGATTGTGACCGTCTGCCTCTAACTATGATTTATGAGTAGCACAACAGCGCAACAAGCTGACAATGCCTCTTTTCATTGCTCTGAGAAAGACAGAATACAGTATGTTGCTCTCCTTTTGAAGGAGTGGTAGGAGGGCGGTGGCGAGGGGGCCTTTTCATAAATTCAGTCTTGCAAACATGGTGCTGTGGGAAGATGTGCTGTCAGTGCTTGATGATATTAAGCAAAAAAAATGTCTCAGTTCATTACTTCCATGGACAGACATATCGCAAGAAATCTGAGATCAGAATTTGGATGATTTGGAGAGTGTTCTGGAGATGGGGGTTATTTTTTAGAATAGAAAACGAGAAAATCTATGAGCCCCTTGTTTTATAATCACAACAGCAGTTTTCATTTGTGCCGAATGTTTGTTGACTCTTTCCATCTTTTTTGTCTCTTTGTTTCTGCCAACAGGGACCCCAGATCTCTTCAACCAGAGGACCACCTTCCCGTCTCTGTCGCCGCTGACTGACCCTCGCTTCTCAGACCCCCGCATGCACTACCCTGGGGCCTTCCCCTACTCCACCAACACCTCCAGCACTGGCATCAGCGGCCTCAGCATGTCAGCCTCTTCTAGATACCACACCTACCTGCCGCCACCTTACTCAAACAACCAAAGTCAGAACTTCCAGTCCAACTCCTACCTGTATTATGGCACAGGCTCTGGATCCTACCAGTTCTCCATGGTGGCGCCGGGGAACACCGGGGGTGAGCGCTCCCCAACCCGCCTGCTGTCCTGCTCGGGGGCCACGGGCACCGGAGGGACCAACAGCCTGATGAACCCGGGTCTGAACAACCAGAGCGAGGGCGTGGAGGCCGACGGCAGCCACAGCAACTCCCCCACTGCCATGAGCGCCTCAGGCCGTTTGGATGAGTCCGTCTGGAGGCCTTACTGACTGACAGACAGCTAGACAATCAGAAGCTGCAGGAGAAGTGAGGGAGGAAAAGTAAAGAGGATGATGACAAAAAAAAGATGAACACTGAAAGCAAAAAAAAAAAGAAGAAAAAAAAGAGAAATGCTGCATGTTTGTCTTTAATTTCTCCAGCACTCGCTTTAAAGGCTTTCTCTGTTTTACCAACTCTCTCAAGACTTACATGTATTTAGTAGTACATTTTGAGTAAACTCCTGCACTGTGCTAAATCATATACTCTTAAAAATGACTATAAAAGCCATAGAAGTTGAGAAGGTGTTCAGCTCAAGCTGTAAATAGACGTGAGGGTAAAACCAGGGAAGCCACAGTAATGTTTCAGGATCATTTGCCAGATACTCGTGAAAAGACAAAAGAACAAAAAGACAATGGAGGTATCAATCAGTACAGCTGATGAACTGAAAAAAACAGAAAGACAATCATCAAACAGACTGTTCAGACTGATCCAACTCATTTGGTCGATGAAGACCAGCAGTTGGACTGGCTGTTTGCTTCCCGAGTGACTTCGACATCCTTCCAGGCATGGCTGCACTGCTGTAGCAATCGGCCCTTTTAAGCTTTATATTTCTGTAAAAGTTGAATATAGCGAAAATATTGTGTCAGTTATGAAAACATCTTCAGTTGGATCCAGGGCTGTTACATGTACTTATGCAGTACCTTATTGCCTAATTTATTATCCAAATGGACACAGCCTTTGGTGCTACAGTATGCGTAGGATGTTTTTCAACGCAATCGCTGCATCTTAAAAAGAAAAGCATTTTTTTCTGTCAGAACTCACGTTTAAGAAATGAATTCTCTGTCATCAGTGTATCGAGTTTCATCAGGACAATGGCTATTTTGAGGAATGTAAAAGACTAATGCAGAGGGGTGTTTATTGGTTTATTTTTTCTGCAGGAATATTTAAATCCTGTTGGCGCCTACTCTTTACATTTTCCTTACATTTCTTATCCAAGCCCTTTTATGGAAGAAAAAGACCCCTCCTATTCTAGTATTTTTGAACTTGATGACACAGTTTACTTTCAATATTTATTTGAGCCAAATTGTGAGGAAATGTGCGCATATACCCAAAATCCCTAAGCATTTCTCTCTTCCTTTCCTTTTTTATATATATACAGTATATATGCCTTATTTTGTTGTTAAGTATAAATTTGGAATTTGTGTAATATATTGCTACTAAATTATAAAAAAAAAAAAACCTTTAATGTAATTATTTTGTCTTCCAATGAAGCTTTGATGCACTAAAAACCTTTACTCCTTATGAACCACGCCCGACAGATTCTGTTAGTGAGATGGTGTATCTAGAGCCATAATCCTCTAAACAATTTCCAAATTGCCTTCCTGCGCTAAATAAGCCATTCGCTTAATTTTTGCACTATGTTTGAATTTTCATTTCTCTTTTTTTTGGTTATGTATTTACAAATATCTGAAACTCTGCCTAACTAAATATTAATTATTCCTTAACATGTATTTGCTACACACACTTAAAGTGTCCTTTTAAACAAATCATTTGCCAAGTAATTAGTGATGTCATGATTAGACACACACACACACACACACACACACACACACACACACACACACACACACACATTCCTGCAACACAGGTGTGTGTGCACATTCCCCCTGTCCAGAGGGCTTCTCCCCAGCAGTTACACATGTGAGCCCTATATCCCTGGGGGAGGAAGAGTGTGAGGATAAAGGGATAGAAGGAGAAGGTGGGGTCAGAGTGGAGTGGTATCTTCTTACCAACACCAAGGGCAGTTATGCAAAAAAAAAAAGAAACCTTCCCTTGTTGTGCACAGGTCCCTTTGTTCTGTATAATCAGTGAGTGCTTTGAAGCCTTTATGGCCCAGATTCTGTCTTTTTTGGTCTAATTTACTGATCATCGGTGCCAGGCGCTCATGGCTCTGCCAATAATTCATACGCCTGCACAGATCTGGGGTAGGAGCGGTGTAAAGACATTTACAGCAGGTATCAGGTGTCTAATATCTACTAGAAAAAGAGGGAAGCATCCATGACTCTGGAAGGGATTTAGTTGCTACAAAAGTGAGATTTAATTTCAAAAGTGAATAGTGATCCAAAAAGGCTTGCATCTGCAGCTCAGGTAAAAATATGATATGCAAGGTGTTTTGTAGATCTCGCATAAAGACCTTCTGCCTTGTTCCTCTTTTTTTTCTTTTTAAATCAGTAACAATGTCTCATTCCTATCTCCTTTTGATTTAGAGGAATAATTTCCCTGCTCTCTCCTCTGGAGCTTTTATACAGTATTATGGGCAAAAATCATGCAGCTAGAGAAACCACGTGTACTTTTATTTGTGTGGTTCCTTAAACAAAAACCAAAGATCTTCACAATTGCCTGTAATACTGTTAGGATGATAGGAAAGGATGTCTTGATTGATCCCTGATCTCATTTTTTATGCAAAACTAGGAAGCCAAAAATATACAATTGAGTTCTATTTGATTGTATATTTGATTAAAGAGAACAGTTACTTTTTTTTTTTTTTTTTTACAAGCCCCTTTTTCTTTTCATATACCAAAATGTTAATTCATCTTTGCTCCTTTCATTTCTCTTTATGCTCAAAGCATGTACATCTGAAACTGATATGTTAATTTAAGAATCCCATCTATGTATGTAATAATATCGTTAATGCTTCCATATTGAGTGCTTGTAAAGTTTGCGGATAATGTAGTTTTTAATCATTTTAATTAAAAAAAACATGTCTCACTTCTGTCTTGAAAGCTGCTGTTTATTTAATAAAACATGACTTGAAAAAAAATAATCAATAATTAAAAAGGAACTCCAGGAGAGAGTTATGACAACATATTTCTTTCAGCTTAACAAAGCCACCACCTGCCCTCTTGAGAAAAATCATATAGCTTTATATATGGGGGTGTTGAGAGTGAAAACATTAAATGTGGAGGCCCAGGGTATAATTCACCTACAGAAACCCAGACACCATCACATCAGCTGACAAATGAGCAGAGAAAAAAAGATCCATAAAACGTTCATGGGACCCAATTTCATGCCAGCACATTCTGATCCAACAAATTCTGTTCTTCTTACTTGAGCTTCAGACAGTAAATGCCATACAGGCCACTGTCTCAATCTCATAACCCTGGCAGTTCATTGGCAGCTCGTTCCCAATAACTCCCTTTTAATAATTATCCTCATTCTATTCCATTAGTGACACTCTCGCTGGCAACTACCCACACTTCTCAGGGGTTTGAAAATGCCTCAGCTGTCAACACAGCGGTACCCAGAGCATAAATGAAGCGGAGCTCAGGAATCCAACACCGCCCTGGCAGCCTCCATGTTAGCGCACGTCGGCAAGTTGTCACTTGTTAAAAAACAATACAGGAGAAGTTTGGAATGTCGGCCGTCTTTTTTACCAACTATGTGGTTGTTAATTTGTGCGGCGCTGATGGCATCTGCTTGGCCCATTTGAAGCAGAGCCACAAGATTAAACACTTGAGATGCTACCTTGTCGGGTGGTCTGATTTCAAATGTCTCATGTGGTTAACCTGAAATACAATACCCACAGTTCCTCCCTCTTAAACTAATGCCACCCGTTGATGTACTATGAAAGGGCTTTCACTTCTAAATGCTTTGTTTTTCCATCTTCAAATTAGTCTTATTTTTTCCTGTTTATACACTCCTGTAGTGTATCTATACATGTTCCTCTTTTATCCTTTCTTCTTATTCACTTCAATCCTTTCTTTCCTTCTGTATGGCTTCTGCTGTGTCTGTGTCAAGCCTTCTATGGGGGCGGTGTTGGCAGAACAGCAAAGCCTCAGGACGCACACACGCAGTCTTGATACACACTGTATTCAATTAACTCTGCACACTCAAAGCATTTCCCAAACACACTCACAAGAAACTCCCTCACGCTCAATCCCCTGCTGACAGGTCTCACACCACCCTCCACCCAGACAGCCTGAGCTCCACTTCACAGTGCGAGTGTATGACAGATCTGCAGTGTCTTAAACATTCCCAACTATTTCCTCCAGGTCTCATCACAGAGTTGCTCTCTGCGTCGCTCCCTGCTGATCCCCCACCGCTCAGGAAGCACAAAGAGAAGATGATAAGCTTTCAATTAGACTGGGCTCAGGGGAATTTTCCAGCTGTCTTCACACACACACACACACACACACACACACACACACACACACACGTCTCTCTCGTCCACATGTGGGGAGCAGAGGAGCTCTCATCTGGCTCCGTCTTTGTCATGGACGTACATGAGCCGAGCTGCTTTTTTCAACTTTCTCTCTGTTCCCGCTACACTGTTCTTCTTCCGAAAATTGAAACACTCCAGGAAAGAGGGGAAACGTTTGCCTGGATGAGGCTGCTTGTCTGGATGCAATTGTAGTCAAAGGCATGATGAATTGCTTTATAAGACGACATAGAAAATTGCTTTTAAGTGGATGAAATATAAAGACAACTGGAGGCATGATTGTGAACGTCACAGGAAAGAAACCCTAAAACAATGAGAATCATTGAGGAAAAAATACTTTGGCAAGTCAATCATGTGTTCTGGTGAACAGCACGTCTTTTGATTTTGTCTTCTAACAAAATCGAGCCTTGTCCTTCACACGAGCTTATCTTCGATTAATCAGAAAGATGAGAAAGATTAAAGCGCTATTTATAAATTTAAATGAGAGAGACAGAGGAAGAGGTGCAGGAGAAAAGCAGAAAGAGAGAGCAGAGAGAGGGAGTGTTTTGGAAAGAGCACAGAATCGTTTAAACCCTCTCATTTCTCATGAACACAGTATCCCGTGTCGCTTCTGCGGTACCTGCATACGAAACCCATTAGGCCCTATTCTGCAGCCGCTGACCTCTCCTCCCCCAAACCCGTGAGAAGGAGCGGGCTAGAACTGGCTTGGTTTGGGTGCCTGGTACACGACCAGAAGTCTATTTTCTAACCCGACTGGTGGTGGGAACAGAGGCTGCCGTCCAAAATCAGGATTCCCACAGATTGACCAAGAAACACAGGGGCCAGGGGCTAAGAAACCACGAGAGCTGTGATGCAACAGTTCTCACACTGATGACTAGTGCTGCCTCGCTGACAGGGAGCGGGATATGGAGGGAGAGACGAAGAGAGAGAGAGAAAGAGGGTTCTCCTGGTTCAGAGGGATCCCAGTAAAGGTAGTTTCTCATCCATGTCGGGTCTACAGAGACCACTCTGCGTTACGATACACCAGGCAGCTCCCAGTTCCCACAGTGGAGCACCTCTCCACGGGGCCAGGACTCTGTTCCCGCTCAGACCCAGAGGATCACTGAAAGCCTACAAAGAGGCACATGCAGAAACAGTCTCACTATCGGGGCGATCTAGAGTGATGCCACCATAACTTCAAGGTCATCACCGTGTGTGAGAAAGATTAGTTGTGCGATTCCTAAATGTTTAGACTCTCATCTGAGAAAAAAGTAAGAACTACTCTAAATTTAGGGATGTTTTATCAGCAGCACCGCAAGACCACTCTAAAAAGTTTAAGATTAACAGAACAAATGATCAAATAGATTCATCAATTGACAAAAAATTAATTGGCAACTATTTTGATAATTAGTTACCTGTCCAAAATCATTTTTCAAGCAAACATTCTCCCGTTCTTTAGCTTCTCTGCTGATAGGATTTGCAGTTCTTATTTGTCTAATAGGAAGTTATGGGAATATCGCCAAGATTTGGACTGTTTTAAGATGTTACCTTGATTTGAAGAAATGTCGATGGGCATTTTTCACTATTTTCTGACATTATATAGACCAAACAATAAATCCAATAATCAACAAAATATTTCACAGATTAAATGACAAAAATTAGAATATATGAAACATGAAAACAATTGTTAGTTGAAGCCATAAATATTAAGTTAAAATGTTGTTTTCCTTGAAAACAGTGATCATTTCTGAAAGGAATGTACCTTTACCTATTTCAAGAAATGTCTTGAAATCATAAAATCATTTATTTTTCAAAAACATTCACCCAACAAACTAATTTCTATTTTTGGAAAATACTGCAATTAAGATGTTCAGACTAAATAGCTTGCACAATTGCACATTTATGTTTTATTATTATTATTATTATTATTATTATGCAGCAGCGATTTTCACAAGAGCCCTAATTGACTTGCAGTCATACAAAGAGTGCTGATAAGTAGAGGAGGGCAACGCTCTAAACAATCTTCTGCTGAACTCTCAAGGCTGAGTCATTCTTCCCCCATCATAGGAAACCAAGACATGTAAATGAGTCAAAACCAGAAGGCCTTTATACACGTATATGCAGAAAGCCAACAGACCACTGCATGGTGAACCTGTGGCCCAGACCATGGTTAGAGGGCATTCTGGCTAAGACCACAGCAGCTAACTTTCATTTAGATGCCCTAATGCATTGGACTAAGATTCTTGTTGTTGCATAATGACCACAGCTTTCTGTGTCTAAGCAATCTGGCCTTAATTTCATTAGTAAGTTAGGGAAAAAAAGAACATTTAATACAGTATGAGAGGATATGAAGTGACATGCTTTTCACAGATTCATTTAGACATTGCATTTGCACTTTACCAGTGAACCAAAATGTTTTTACTTGGAGAGTAGGGCAGCTTCCCAGAAACAATGCTCGTTGTTTCCCATACAACAATCATGAGAATTGACACAATCTTTTTTTCTGTCCTTTTTTTCTCACAGAGAAAATCTGAATAATGATCTGTACATGCGAACACTGCTTCCTCTATAAAACAGGAAATTAACACACACACACACACACACAGCCAGGCTTTCCCCCATTACGGTGGGGTCCTGAGTGTGTGTGTGTGTGTGGGGGGAGGGGGGCAAGAAAGCGAGAAGGGGAAACAGAGATCCCTGTGGACAAGGTCTCTGTTCACTTCCTGCTCAAGCAGGGGAACACGCAAATAGGCAGTTCACACACGCACTTTCTATCTCCCTTACTTTTTTCATCCATGTGTACGCAAGTAGTTAGTAAAATGAGGACGATTGCTGAAGTCTGTTTTAGGCCACATGGGAACATGAGTGGTCACTAAAAGCTTGAATCGTCCCTTGCTTTCTTGTTCCCACTATCTACTTTGAAAGCAGCAAAGTCAGATAAGTGTATGTCTACAGTTGTTTGTTGCTAAGTTCTACTGTATGTCTCTGTCCTTGTAAAAGTAAATGTCATTCTGGGACTGACTGCCATCTCGATGACTAAGATCCTTTCACCAGTAAGGGCTCATGTGGCTGTAAAGAAATCAGTGAAAACCACTGAGGCACCACCAGAAACTACAGCCTCCTCTGACCCGTAAACTGTTGGAGCGACAACATTTTCCCCCTAATCATCTCAAGTGTCACTAAACACAAGAAAAAGAAGAAAAAAAAAGGTATCTGCCGTCATCGTTCTTGTATCATCCTCTTTCTGTAACAGTCAGTTACAGTTGTATTGCTGTTGCTATTTTGGCACTTTGATCATTAACATTGCCATCAAGATAATCAAAGCCGAGTGTGAATAAATCAAGCTACTGCCGACACCCAATAGAGTGTCATGTATTGTTATTGTTAGACAGGTGAGTTGATTGAAAGCCGTTGCTTTAGTGTTTCTGTCTCCAGTCTGCACGGTGTGTGTGTGTGTGTGTGTGTGTGTGTGTGTGTGCGCGTGTGTGTGTGTGCGTGTGGCAGTATTACACACCCCTATGTCTGGCTGTGGCTGCCCTGCAGGCCTCTACTAACCAGTTCCCATGGTTCCATGGTTCTACTATAGCGACTGTGGAGTTCCTCAGGGGACACCTCCCACTCACTGGTTTGTTTTCATCCTTAATGGGAGCTCATCTTACACTCGTGTGTGTGCATGTGAAGTAAACAGTTTGTGTGTGTGTTTTTTTCCCCTTTTCTGTGCATGCATGTGTGTGAGTTTACACATAACACAATGTTGTACCTGTGTTGATCTACAGACACCAGACACCTTGATTTCTTCTCCTTTTGTTTTTGCCCATAAGGCAGAGAGGATGATGAAGGAGGAAAAATATCTTTTGAGTGTCTCGAGACGCCTGTTAGGGAGCATTCATATTTAGGAATAATTGCTTTTAAGTGCTGAATTATAACAGCCAAATGGCCCGTGGAACAAAGAGGGCTTGTTGGGGGATGAAAAATGAAGCATTTACATCCAGGGCCTAGTAATGAGGGGGTTTTCCTGAGAGATGACAGCGAGGAGGAGGATCAGAGACAGACAGAGAGAGGTAAAACAAAGAGAATACATCAAATCAGGGGGTGGCAAATACAAAACCAATCCGAGACAAGCTTTTTGGCTGTAAAGATGGCCCCAGACTGTGACAAATTGTGGCCAAAAGGATGCACAATACATACAAATACTTTAATCTCTCCCAGTTTGAAGCCTACAGGTGTTTGTGCTTTATGAGAGGCCCTATACAGCACCTCAGCAGGGTCTGCAGCAGCAGAGCGAGCCAAGAAGGATTTTGGGCTCTGGGACGTCTTGGCGTATTCAGCCACATTATGAAGTGCGGCCTTCTAGCAGGCCACTCGCAGCAGGGGCATGGCAGACCTGAACATAAACACAGTCAGTCCTTAAAAAACATCCATCAAAACAGGTCCACCAGGGAAGCAAAACCATCAATCTCATTCAGTGAGACAGACACAGAAACAGATTATTGAGGACACCGAAAGGAATCGTACAGTTTTTTGGTTGACGCCTCGTCTGTAAAGTCTACGACGGCCTCTAGATATATTTTTTTAGATGAACATATTTATTACGTATACACAACAACATATTTCTACTTCTGTTTTCAGAGAAGTGCCATTCTACTCTGCTTCACAGTCACACTGTATTTTGCCAAAGAGCGGCCCTGCAGTTTTCTTTTTGTGGTTTTTGGAAATGCCTCCACTTTTCCGGCCCTGCTCCAATTTTCTTTAAATACAACCGTAATTGGTTTGATTTCCTTCCTCCGGCCTGGCGGTAAAGGAGGGGGGGGGGGGGAGAGAGAGCAGTGCTGGGAGCTAGTGAGGGCCAGGCGAAGGGGACCCACCCCACAGCGGGCGATCTGTACGCTTGGGTGGCAATACAGTTTGGACTTTAGTGCCAGCACTACTATTCCCCCGTTTAAAGGCTGTTTATGGGCAGATCCTGGAAGCCAATCAGTGGAAACTGACATAAATCAGCACAGAAAAGCACACCAGGACACTCAGCCACACAATATTCAGAAATCGAGCTTGTAATACCCGAATGTCTGAATTACACATATCATAACACCCCCCCCCCTCCCCACCCACCCAAACCAGAACTTTTCTCCTTTTGTCTTACACACATCTATCACACCCCTGCCAACAAATCTTGCGACATTATCACAAAGGCATTCCAGCCTCCAAATCAAAACCAGTCTCCTACAAAAAGTCTTTGTGATTTCTCTCACGGGCAGGGAGACACAGAGGAGTGTGAGTGTGCCGCTCATCAGGCAGGCTTGAGTAATCAAAAAGGAAATAAGACGTAGCGTCTGGGAGAGGCCAAGCAGGCCCCTACTGATCTGCAGCCAGCTCATTGTTCTGGCCTTCTATTGTTTCCTGCTTGGTTGGCAGACCAGAGAGCAGCCAGCCATAAGAAGCCAGTCTAGATCTGTCCTCGTCTCTAAGATATTCTTCAGGTGGCACTGATGGTGAAGGGGGTAAGCTTGGAAAATATCTGCCAACAAATGGACTGCTATAAGCATAGAATATAGATGAAACGGGGGTGAGGAAGCTTAGACGGTGCCAAAGCATAATAACATTCAGTCTATTATTGCATAATATCAAATTGGATCAAGCTAACTACCAAGCAATTGAGATTGAAAACTACAGATTTGTGGGGGGAAACTGGATCTACACATTGAAAAGTCTCAGTCTGGGGTAGAGGAGGTGTTGATTTTTACTGTAGCCAGCGGCAACCCAGAGCGGACCTGTTATGGTGAGTCCAGGGCCAAACACAGCTTGTTAATATAGGATGGGGAGACAGTAGAGGAGTTTGTCTTCTTTATGATGGCTGGAAAAAAAACAGACACACTTCCAACCAAAGCAAGGTTCTTGGGTGTATGTGGGCAGCAGAAACGTACCCAAGAGGCTTCCGTAGCGCTGGTGCAGAGAGAACACAGGGACTCTTCCAAAAATGGCACAAGTGAACGCACGCACATACACACACACACAACGTGATGCCTTCCCGGCAAGCGACAGTCATCTCGGTGGAAAAATATGGTAACCGATGCATTAAAGCCCAGGATTTTGAGGGATTGCAGGGACACAGTGGCATTAAAGACAGACAGACCAGGGGGAAACACACCACACAATATCCAGAAAGCAGAAGAGTTTGTTGGGCAAAATGGGTCACCGCAGAAGCATTCACACAGACTGGTGAAAAAGAATCAAAACCAATGTGATCCACGCTCAGAAGTAAGTGTATATGTGCATGTATTTCAACGTATTTGGACGTATGTGACAACCCATACACATATTAGATATAATGCCAGCAGTGTGTGCACCATCAAAGACAGAAGAACCCAATAATTACAGGATTTGAAACCGTGTAGGCCACAGCGCCTTTCTCTGCAAAAGAGAAGGACCTTGCTCCTAATAAACAACTTTTATAAAAACAAGATGGCTTTAGGAGCAGAACAGAAAACAGCTTAACAACAACAAAAAAAAACTCCCCAAAACCCAACAGACTCTGCCTTTCATGCTGGTCGAGGCCTGCGGTTCCGTTGCCATATAACACCAAACACACTGCACTTCTAACCCCATCCCTATTGAGCCCCTTTCCCAGTATTGAGCCATAGGTCTCTCCTCGTTAAGTGAACCGTACAAATGTTCAGAACTCCTGGCACTTCTTCACATGTCTGTCAGTGTGAGACGGGACTTTTACTGCACACAAGTCCAGGGACGCTGCAAGTTTACGGGGTGAGTGAGCCACAGCTTTCACTGCTCAATCGAAACAAATTCCCAAAAGACCAAACACTAATCCGACTCAGGGCTAACCAAAAACAGCGTAGCCAAAGAAACTCTCAAAATCACAGCAGTAAACCAGCCTTTTGGCGTTGTGATCTCGACTTGTGCGTTCCTGATGAGCTGACAGGCTGGAGAGGTAACACTGACTGTCTTATTAATGCTTAAAGCATTCTGACAGAGCCTTTTGTTACTTACTTAAACCACGCTGCATGCAGCAAACTAATGGATGTCTAAAAGCCATTAGGCTAGAGGGCTTAGCCAACACAAACCATGCACACAGGCTATGAAGGAGCAGCTAAGGGCAATCAATTTATCTCCCCTCATTCTCCTCCTCCTATCCTCCTCCAGTGTTAAAGCTAAATGTCATATCATCCTCTATGGCTGCTGGCGAGTAAAGGAGACACTTTTGTTTAGATCTGAGAGAAACCAGGGAAGGAGGGCCAGCACCTGCAGAGTGGGCGCTTATGTCCATTAACCTCGGCAGCAAGTTTAATTGCTTTTTACTCTAGGCTTCTCTACTCAGTTGAACGGTTAGTCAGTTTTAAGATAGCACAGACAGGACAAAAGCCAAAATCAAAACAGAGAGGAGCTTTTTTGTCAGTAGGGGCACGTGAGTGTAGTCTGTTGTCATTTCACCATGGCGACATGGCAGTGAGAAGCCAGTTGGGGCGTTTCTCTTTCAACGGGCCTGGCCTCTGCAATGGCTGGCATGAAAAGAAAGTCAGTTAGCTGGAGACGGATGGCAGAACCAAAACTTCAAAGACCTCCTCTCTTTCCCCCTAGATGTGCTATATGGTTCTGAATGGGAACCTGCTAGTTCACTTTAGCACAAAGACACGCACACACGCACACACACACACACACACTTTCCTGATTCCTTTTAAAAGGAACAACAGTAGGATAGTTATGTTATGAGAATTCACACATGTAGACAGGTAGTGCACAAGCACACAGACAGAAATAATTTACCACATACCAGACAGATATTTGCAGCAGGCTTTGACACACTAACATAACAAACTGCGAGGTAAATCTTCCTCTGTGTGGAGCTAAGGTGGGGGCGTGGCTGCTGACAGAGCAAAGTCTTTTATGTCTGATAGTTTTTCCGTCACAGACAAAATAAAACAGGCCACTATTGTAGTCTTTTAAAGAGACTAAACAACCTGGACAAAGGCCCCTGGAGGCATTAAAATACCTGACGTCACAAAGTGTCTTTCAAGTACACAACTGACAAGGATTCATAGTTGCCCTTTTTCTCTTCAAAACCACTTACTTTAAGACCCACATCTCTCCTAATCTCACTCACACACACACACGCTTCCTGTGAAAAAGTGCTGACCATGTTAAGGAGATAAGAAAAAAATAGTCCCTATAGCTTTGAGAGTTCACCCTCTTTTAGCTCACTGTCGCTGAGTACCCTCTAGTGGTAATTAGGATGAATGGCAATTCTCCTTCCTGATTTTTGTATCCTTGAACCCTCACTGTGCCTCTTTACCAGCCAACAGCCGCAGTTAACCGCAGCTCTGCCACAGGGTGTGACTGCAGGACCCAGATGGGGTGAGTGGCAAGCTCTGTGGGCCGCCCAAGGGGGGCCACCACAGTAGCCACCGAGCCCCGGAGAGAGAAAGCCACCCCACCACATTTTAATGGGGGCTAAAATAAACAATGTGAGCACAGAAAACCCACCCTGACTGGTTGACTGCAGGCACTGGAGTGTGGCAGATAAGCTGGGCTGTTACTTGGTTGTCTGGGAGTTGATGGGGTGGTTGATGCCACAATTAACTCCAATATGAACTCCACTTGTATGGCAACATTGGACCCTTACAACACTCAAATAATGAGTGATTGTGTTTGTTGCAGAGGCAGTGTGCACCCAATGGAAGACTGGCTTTTAAGGAGGATACACACTGAGGGAACAGTCTGTAGAAGCTCCCTTTAACTGAAATTGACCACCTTTGAAACTGTGGTCAACTTCAATTAAAGGGTCAGTTCAACCAAGTTACAAATTAATACATTTTCTCACTCACACGGTGTGGTATCTAACCTTGCAGATACTGTAGTGTAGGTTTTCTTTGCCCAGGTTTGAGATATTAATCTGAGACTTCTGCATCTACCCTGACACAAAGGAGGAGAGTGGAATTTTAAATATGCTGTTCAAAGAAAAACTACACATACACATCTACATGAAAACAGTTCACCAGTAGTAGAATGTAAGTATCTTTACTCCAGCACTGAATTGTTGTTACTTTACTGGAGTATAAATTGTATACTTGTTATAAATCAAACTGCCCAGCAGTATACAAAATCAGCTCTACCTGGATCCCCTACAACAATAACATTTTTCATACACACTTTATCATCAGTAAGAATAAACCAATAATATAACATGTATGACTCTCACATAAGTAATTTCCTGTATTATGAGTATTTACTTCTATTTGTGTACATTTTGCATATACTAAATATCTTGATTTAAGTATCTTTTTAAATGTAGGACTTTTACTTGTGATAGAGTAGCTTCACAGTGTGGTTTTTCTACCAAATTAAGTAAAAGATCTTAAGGTTTTCTCCACCACTGATGTTTACAGTTCTGTGGACTGCGCAGACTAACAAGGTCACGGTCACGTGCATTGTTTAGGAGTGGCAGCAGACATCTCAGAGTCTACAACTATACTTGAGAAAATATGTTTGTAATATGGGTGAACTGAACCTTTAAAATACACATCTAATAACGCGTTCACCATTTATTCTAGTCTTGGCACTGGATAATTTGCCAAACTATTGAGATTCATTGCATTTGAACGCACCAAAAGGAATATTCTCGAGTTTCATACTTTCCTCCAGTGTGCCACTCTGCATCACTCTTAGCATATTGATGTGTTTTTCAGAGCTATCAGAGGCCTATTTATTAGTAACTATATGCCTACCAGACAAAACCCCCTGTGTGGCTGCCAGAAATGACTTACAAGATGATGGGTCAATGACAGCTTGTACAAGTTAAAGTTTGGCAAGAAAAACGCACCTTTTTGGAGCATCGACATAGGCCTCGGCGCTCTTGCTAACCAGTCGCAGACGACGAGTATTTTAAAGGTCGCGAGCTGATGCCAATATATTTTCTGAATAAAAGCCAACATTACTGAAGATGTAAGGCGCAGTGAAGAGCATAGAAGGCATTAGGGGGGTGGTGAGGTCTACAGCACTGTAGTATTCTGACAGAAATGCCTACTTCACCGCTAGCCAAAAACAACACACCGTGTGGTCTGGCCATACTGGCAACCGCTGTGTTTTCACTTCTGCTGCGTGGCTCTGATTGGCTCATTAGCTGTGCTAACATACCCAGTGATTCACACCTGTTGACACATAACAGTATTTTTGAATATTAACAAGCTACTGTGGTGAGCAGCCATGTAGGCAATTACAGTGGTGTCATATCAATTCTTTTAAAATATTTTATAGACATTTCTTACTAGCTATAATTATTAGTTCTCATTGCAGGGAAAGCACAGGTGCAACTATAACATTTAATATGGGTTGATTCCATTTAAATGTGCCAGTATCCTGCCACTGAGCCAGAATGTACAATACCAAAACTCTTACACTGGCACACCTGAGTGGAAAACAGCCATTAATTAGTTAATTTACAAGTCACACAAGTGAAACTGTTTTTCTTTTAAACTGTGTTTAAACAGCTAGAAACTTTTTATTTTAGCTTGAAGGCGTGCCATGAAGCACACGCTTGGCATCTGGCTGCTTGACATAACAAATATGTTTCCTAATTTTAATTTCAATTAGCTGAATGCTGTAACTACAACAAAAAAAAGGAAATTAATGTGTACATGGCCACATAATCATCATTATGGTAATCACCATATAGTACCAGTGCTTTAGTGTCCCTTATAGGCATTTGGTTCCTTACATGGGGGCTGGGACCCCACAAGCTGTCACAAGATAAATCTGAGGGGTCATGCAATGATGAGCAAGATAGAAGAGCAGAAACAGTTATTATGCTACACAACATTTTATTCAGTTTCCTTAATATTGTGTTTTTTCTTGTTAACGACTGAATAAAAATATATCCTATAGGTCTCTAAGCATTTTTCAAATAAAACTCTTTCTTTGACTTGGTCATAATCTATAAACCAATGTGACTGGTTTATAGTGGACTCTGCTTTATTATAATGGGCCACATAAAGATTGAGAACCACTGCCTTAGGCTAATACTTTTAGCCATCAATAACTTATTTTTATGATATATTTATCATAAAGAAAATGTAAGATTTATGTATGTACACACCTACTTGATAGTATTGTTTGTAGCCTCCTGTCTGCCACCTTCTACAACCATTATAAAACCCAGCCTCAAGACAGCTTGTATATCTTATACTGATAATGGCAGGCCTTACGTGTTTGCCACAGTGACATTTGAAAACTGGCAATAAAAACGACATTTATCTTTTTTCTTTAATTTAGCTGTAACTATAGAATGTTAGATAATGTCAATGACAAGAATAGTATAGACAGGGGGCGACCTCTAGCTCAACCAGTTAGAGCGTGCGCCCCACTAAGGCTGAGTCCTTTGCAGCGTCCCAGGTTCGAATCCAACCCCCTTTGCTGCGTGTCATCCCCCCATCTCTCTCCCACCTTTCCTGTCTACCCACTGTCACTACCAAAAAATAAAGGGAAAAGCCCCAAGAATAAGAGTATAAGAATATTATAGGCAAATTAAAAATGAAAACATTTTTAACAACAATAACTATAATTTTAAATTGTGAGAATCCTAATATTCTTTCAGCCATGGATTTTCTACACATAGGTCTGTGTGCTGTCAATCAACAGCGTAACCCAAATACAAAGCAACCTATGTAGCCACATCAAATGTCAGGTGCACAGAGTCCATATGCAAAGAAGGGTTTTCACACATTGTAGATCCAAACCCCAGTTGGGATATCACTGTGTACCCTTGAGCGAGCTACTTTACCAGTGTAAATATTTAGCCAGCTGTATAAATGGGTGTTGTGTAAAACTGGCACTGCAGAGAAAGAGTCAATGCCAAACAGAAAGAAAAAAAAAGACTGCAGAGCATGTTGACTAGTGAAAAATACACAGCTGATTGATTTACCTGTCAAAGTAAAAACATGTATATCAAGGAAGGGTAAAGAAATTGCACTCCGGTTACACGTTTTTCTCATCCTAACAAAGAAAAATCCAAAGAAACACACGTCTGCAACCAGCTTAGCTGACTTGTTGGCTCCCTCTCATGGTGTGTATTATAGCCCTGTCAACATGTTTGAGAATAACAATACTCGGCCCCTTCTGGCGTCACCTTCATTACCCAATTACACTAATACACTCATCCTGCTTGTAATGAGTGTGTGGTCTGAATGATAGCCAGTCTTGTTGTGTCTTCTCTTACGTCACACTGACACACACACACACACACACACACACACACACACACACAGACACGTCTGTTTACTTATGGGTATATTTTCCTCCCTGTGAATTACAAGTGGAGAATGTGTCTCAGTGTTCACCAGTAAAGGAGTAGAGAATGTCTGGGGCTGAAACATGACACTTTAATGATCTGGAGAGCATCCAAAGACTGTACGCCCCCACACACCTTTTCTTTTTTTTCAATCTCTTGCGAAACTTTTGCTGCAATCAGCTCTGCAGAATAGACTTGTTTGTGCTTCAGAACAGTAGGGAATTGGCTGAAAAACACTATGAAGCTGACAACCACAGGGTGTCTTCATGGGGAGGTGGCGCCCACAGTGGCTGGACACCCACATGAGACATTCTTCGGAGAGGGAGAGAGCTGTAAACAAACATGCTTTGGCGCAGGGGTTCCCAAACATTTCTGTATCAGCGATTTAAGAGATTAACAACAGAGAGACGCAATATGACATGTTTTCAATAAGGATGATATAGCACAGGAATGCAAAAGCTTCCCCAAAACATTCATTTCTCAATTGATTTTGACTTTAAAGAATGACAATTATTTTCCCGTTTGCAGTGGAACTTAAGGTCCTTCAAGGTCCCTGGACCCCTCTGTGGGGTACTCCATGCGTTTACTCTCCAGGTAAACTGGCCTAAATATGGATTTTTCCCTGAAAGAACTGACACAGATCTGCTTTTTTTTCTAGACAGTGTGAACAAATCCAAATGAAACTAAATATTACATTATAAATTCTGATTCTGTTTCAGGGTCCAGACCAGTACAATGTGGCTTTAAACTAACCGTTAAGAATGTTGACAAGTACTTTTTAACTGCGTGTCCAACCACGTTTTGTTGTTATTCATTTGTCATCTCCATTGTGCCTACGGAGGGCCACAAGAAGCAGTTAAAAGCTTTGAAAAACAAGTAGGTTGGACTCCATATTGAGAATTATTTTTGTCAAGCCGTTTTCCAAGATCAAGAAAGAACCTTCTTTACCGTACAGAAGTTAAAGACTATAGATAAAAGGCTGGTTATGAGCCACTGGACTGATGACAAGGGTCAAAGTTTTTCACTAGTATACACATTAACATCTTGGTCGTTAAGTCTTTCACCATTTTCTTTTTAATTTGAAGGGAGAACTTGTTCTAGGGCTGGACGATGTGGAGAGAATCAAATATCACGATTTATTTTTGACCAAATACCTCGATATCGATACCGTAACGATATTGTAGCGTTGACTATTGGTGCTTTCACAAAATATTTACACAATGAGATTTTTGATAAATAATCATCAGTAATGTGGATATAATGACTAAGTGGGTAAAGGCAAATAATAGAACAGTTACAACAGTCTGGTAAGTTCAGAAAATGACATCACTTTACTGTAATGCAGCCTTTAAAACCAGGAAAAGACAACACTTATGCCATATTACGATATCTAAAATCTAAGACGATATCTAGTCTCATATCACGATATAATAGATATATTTCCCAGCTCTAACATGTTCCGAATGGTGAAGAATATTGGTATGGGTTATGAACAGTAATCTAAAAACATGAAAGCAGTAAATAGAATTGAGGGCCAAAAGCAATCCACTCTCTCATAGTAAATGGCAAACCTGTCAAAACACTTAAAGTTTATATAAAGCCAAAGTCAAGTGCCAATAAGTTTATTTTAATTCAGTCAATATTGTTAAAAAGCCATGACATATCTTGGACATTTTCTTTGTACATCACACTTGCGTCGTAATGAAATGATCTCTGAATAACTGTTCTGCAAAACATCCGCAGAGAGAAAAAAAAAACAAGTAAGGCAAAGTGGAGATGGTTTATCTAGAGTTAAAAATCCAAGCAGGCAAGAAATTAGCCCATTTTTCTCAAAATTCAGATATGTATAAAATGTACACATTGAATTCTGAGCGATCAAACAAATATTTACAATTCCTTTTAATCAAATGTATGTCATAACAAATGTTTGAAAACACATGGCAAACGGGAGAAAACAAAACAGGTTTTGCTTATTCCGCACTAAAGCACTTTTGGAGCTACTGTATCATAACATACATTCACTACCATAGAGATCAACATACCGAAGAGAAAAAGGTATTCGTTTCATTGCTACTCTCCTCATTCGTTTTGTCATAAATATCTTCAAGTCGTCTTTCCTGGTGCACGACTGCACATTTGTGTCCTTCATTTTGTATGCTATGTAGAAGGAAACAATAGTGTGGTTTCTTTATTTATTTCTTACATAGCCGGAGTCATCCTATCCACAGTGAGACCAGTATAATGTGCCCCTTTTGGTCCGCCATGAGCAATCCAAACTACAGCTACGGTCAGCAGGACCGAAGTCTTTCCTTCATGCTTCACAAGAGAAGAAAGAGTTAGCAAGCTTTTTTTGTGGCGATTAACAAAAGGCCAGTCTAGACATCTACTCCTCGAATGCCTGTAAGCTACATGTGGTTAAATATTTCTTAGACCTCAGGTTAGATTTGTCCTGAGTTGTTACTTCTGCAGCCAGTACAGGAAATTTCCTACAATTCTACTGAGCTACCAGACTTTTGCCTATTTGAGGCAATGATGAAATCAGAGCATGGATACCAGGTAGCTTTACCTGCAGTTACAATTATTTTTGATTTATTTTAAGCAGCTCAACAATAATATAAAGCATCTCTCACTTGATATGTCAATCACTCAGGTTTGGATTAGCTTCTACACTGTTTACAATGCCTCTTAATAAGCCAAAAGACAGGGAAGAAAACTGTGTCTCAGTTTAAAGCAATCCTAGAAAGAGCTATTTCAATATTATACAGACAACAGAATCAAACAGCTTGTGACCGTTCCCCTGCACGCAGAGGGAAGGTCTGCTTGAAGGCCACTTATCAGGGAGCGTGTTTGACGACGCTCCCGACATTGATAAGCACTGATACACGTGTCAGGCTGCTTCTCCGGCGCCTCACAGCACTCATCAGCAAATGAAAAGCAAAAGCAATTAACGATGAAAGGTGGAACAATGGTGACCTTTTGCTGAATCAACAAAAAAGGTCTTGGAAAAAAATTAACAAAAAAGGGTTCATGCATTGGGAGTCGCTGTAGGTGAGGAGAGAAGGAAAAGAAGTCCAGAGTTTTTTTTCTTTCTCGTGAATGAGCACATCAGTCCCAGAACTGGGGAGGGGAGGCGCGCGCGCGCGTGTGTGTGTGTGGGGGGGTTAGGGGCTGAGGGAGGAGGTCAGGACAGAGGAGCTTATTTGACCAGCCTCTTGGCTACGTCTCCGTAGGCTATTTCAATCTCTTTGTCACTGGGGCAGGTGTTGGTGAACTCTTCGCGCGTGTAGGCCATGTTCAGGTACTTCCAGATGGCGGTCATCTCTTTGGGGATGTCAAAGCCTCTGTACTTCTTGGCCACCACCTGGAGGAAGGTATTAGAAGTTATAAATCTCACCAATTGAGCGATGAACTCTTTCATAAACTCGGAGCGCCAGCAAAATAGCCCGTTCCAGTCTTTGCCAAACACTGTGATGCAGTTTATACTGTCATTTCTTTGCATCAGTTCAGAGCTAACCTAATCCGACAAAAATTATTGGTCAGGAAATTAAACTTGTTTAATAGTTGGATTAAATTACAAAACGACTGTTGCTGCAACAGTTTTTTAAAAGTAATTTGTTCGTAATTAACACTGAATTACTTTAAAATTGTTGCTCAATGGGAAATGAATTTTTTTGGAGAGTTGTTTAAGTCAATACTGAAAAAGAAAAGGCCAACCAGTCACTAGCTCCAGCTTCTTAAATATGAATATTTTGCTGCTTTTCTTTGTTGTCATGATTGTAAACTAAATATCTTTCAGTTTTTTGGATGTTAGACAAAACAAGATCATTGACTTGCAACACATTTTTTTATTACCATTTATTTATATAAACCAAATGATTAATTAATTGAGAAAATGGTTCTTTTCAAGCTAAATAAACGATGGAAATCATCAATAGTTGCAGCCTTACAGAGTTGTATCAACATCCTTGCAACAACAGGACATTGTTCATTTTGAGTTTTGAGAAACATTAGCACCCACAATAAGACTGAAATTAAAAACTAGTCTCACCCTTATGCCAAACTTAAAACAGATTCTACATCCCCATTGTCCACTCCTTTCCTAATTAAACTCCTTCTTGAGAGCATGTTGGTGTGTAAGGATTTGATCGATTTATATTCTTTGCAATCATTTTGCACTTTTTTTACAGTTACTTTGTAAGTATAATATATATATATCTTTTTCTGTATTTGTTTATTTTATATTCATGTTTAATGTGTTTTGTTTCATGTATGCACCTTTCACCAAGGCAAATTCCACATACTGTAAGTGTACTTATTGTGGCAAAGAAAACTTTTCTGATTCTGATAGTTTGACTGCTATCTCTCTCCTGCTATTAGTTTTGTTGCACCAGTATGAGTGGGAAAAGTCCCTCCTTTATCATTCTTAGTGGTTCATGAAGTTCGCTGACCTCATGCCTGTGAAGACCCTGCCCACCCATACAGGCGTTTCCCCTGGCTGATTAGCCCAGTGCTTAGGTTGAAGTTGGGTGGAGCCTTGCTGGGAATGACATGAGGTCACCAATCTCACGGTTGATCTTTGTTCCACCCAGACAGGTGCAACAGGAGAGCGAGGGAGATGTACAGTCTGTGTGTTCCCACACAGTCCTAAGAAGAAGCCTAATTAGGTAACTTAAGTGAAAACACCTGTGTGGGTGCTCCGTGGGTGTGCCATATTAACGCCACGATATCACAATTAACACGACAATGATTCAGTGATGTTCAAAATGCACCCTTGCTCACTTTGACTATATGCAGCTTGGGCAGCAGGTTACAGTCAGCCAGGGTCATTTCATCACCGTCCAAGAATTTGCGGTTGGACACTTTGACGTCTTCGATGCTGTTGTGGTCTATCTCGTCAGGCAGTGGTGAGTGAAGATACTCGTCCAGCTTCTGCAGTGTCTTCAGGAGGCCGCGCTCCAGAGCTGCAAGGAAACGCGAGAGATATAAAAAAAATAAAAAAAGTTTAATTATACATTCAGTGAGCAAATAATCTACTTTAATACGTTTTTATGTAATTGAATGGCTTTTACTGAGGCCTCCTACTGCAGCTGCTACGCCCATGTGCTGATCAGCCACATGAGGGCAGCATTTCATCAAAAGACAAGCCCTTGCGTGCATGTACACTGTGTACATTTTGAAATGTAGGAAACAAAACACATCATGGACACCTGTGTGATACAATGGTATGCTTAAGTAACAAATACCATCTTATTAAAAGCTTACTACCCACCACAGATTTCGATGGATTGCATTTGATTGCACAGCTGTAATATTTTTTTTTTTCTTCACCCCATTTCTATTCATCTATCGATCGTCATTCATTAACAATTCATTCCATTGTTGGAAAATATGACTGAACGACCGTTCGTTCCAGTAGTTTAACAGTAGACTTGACCGGTTATCTTCGGAAAGCACTTATCATTGAACCATGAGATTCCGTCTCAAACTCTGTTGACACAGCCTTGGCTTCCACATCCAGCTCACCATGGTTAAATATTTTCCTAGGGTAGAGAACAGCCAACTAAAATACAATACTAATTCTTGGTATTTTGTGAATACCCTGAACATCCTTCAAGGGAAACAATTCCAGAAATGGTTTCACCCAGGACGCAAAAAATATCTATGGAGACATTATATTCCAATAACCGTATATGTGAAGTTTGTGATATGACCCCTCTCGTACAGTGGGGTCCGGGGTGCATGAGTCAGGAACAAGAAGGATGAGATTGTGAGCACTAGTTCATTCTCAGGATAGGTGCTCTGTGGTTTTCCAGAGAGCTCCACCAGGTGAGACAGGGAGCATGAGGACAAGAGGAACAAAAGCTCTGTGTTCCTAGTGAGGCTGTAAACCACCAATCAGGGCAGGGCCATCAATGTCGCCTAGCAACCAGAGAGCTCTCCCTACACATAGGATAAGGTGGTTTCTGGATCACTTAACCAGCGCGCGTGCGTCAAAGACAGATACAGGTAACTTACCCTCATTTGCATCTGGTTTTGAGTTCTTAATGAATGCTGAAAACTTGGCAAAGATGTCCATTCCAGCTGTGTTTGACTCGGGGTGTCTTGCACCAAGCTTGATGTACCTGCACACAAGCACACATACAAGTAACAAACCCTGTTAAAACCAGCAATGAATTGAGCCCAATAACAAGTATTATCTGTATAGCCAAACCTTGATATTACAGCATAGCATATTTCTCTGTCCCACAGGCATCCACTGTTGTCCGAGAATTACCATGAACATGGGCACTGTAGTTTATTTTGAGTCCCCAAATGTGTATTATTCGCCAAATAATGTTTGCTAAAAACTATGTTGCCTAGCTGTTTAAGCTAGTAGGAACAAATGGGCTTAGGTTTGAGAGCCATAGAGAGATTTACTGACACATTGTTGGTTTTGGTCTTTTCATGGGATTTGGGGACAATAAGAAAAGTATAGAATATTGCAAGCCTTATCCTTTAAGTAAAACATTGGTACCTACCGTTTATTACATGCTAACAGAGCATTTAAAAAGCAGTGCGCTCATGACAGTAGTGCAGCGTTCAGAGTTTCAGTGTGTCAAAGCCTTGCCACAGAGGTGAGAAGCCACTCACTTGGGTGGGGAGAGGACATCCTCAAGGAACTCCTCGATCTTGTTGACGTCAGTTTTGACCTCGCCGTTGAAGGTGATAAAGGGTGGGTGTGTGCCGGGGGCCAGGTTCTGGAGGTCTGCAGGCTTCCTGGAAGAGAAGTGAAGCAACTTTAGTGGATAGAACTAAATGGAACAAAGCCACGCAACCAACTTAAACATTTTTATAATGCATGTGGATCTAGCAAGTAAAAGTAACTTTCCCTCCCACATAGAATTAAGATATAAAAGAACTGTGAATGAGACAAGATTCATAATGGTCTGCTTAAAAACACATATTTCAAGCAAGTTTAAGCAATTGAAAGTGCTGTGGCTCTTTGTCAGCCTGCTGCACCTAAACCACTTTTTTTTTTTTAGAGCCATCCAGCCCTCATCCTTCTCCAACTATAGCTGCTCAGTCTTTAACTGTAAGTGTGCGTTTGTCTGTCTCCATGAGTGTGTTTGGCTGTCCCTTTCTCCCTGCAGCCTTCAAACCAGCACATTTTGTGCCAGATGTCTCTGGCAGGCAGATGACACTGACACATGAAAAAAAATGAGCATGTGTTGAATGAGTAGTGTGAACACAACTGGCCTAAATCCCTTCAGTATATAGACAAGATAACACACATCAGTGTCTGTTAGAGCCCAACAGATTGGTGTTAGCCAGCAGACTGTGCGAATCCTCTTTGTTCTAATGTAACTAGCAACATGTATCCATAGAGACGCTTAAGTGGTCCAGGTTTTTGACAATGTTCCCAATGGTGGCTGAGTTTAAAGGACAAGCCATCTGAGGACAAAAAAAAAAAAAAAAACAGGAAACTACTTCAACTCTTTGGCATGCAAAAGGGAAGTGACACCCTCACCCAGTGATATCACTGAGGCGCACATAAACTGCTTTAAGAATCACAGGCCTTTATAACGGAAACAAATATTAAAGAAATAGTTTGGATATTTTGAGGTGGGGTTGTATGAGGTACTCCATAGTCAGTGTATTAACTACAGTAGATAGCAGTCGGCATGCCACATGTATGGAGAAGCGGGCAGCAGTATGGGGACACACAGCAAAACGTATTTTGTACCCAAAAAAAAAAAAGTAGGCCCACTGACTCTGAATTAGTACCTCATACAACCACACTCTGAACTATCCCTTTAACATGATAGCCTTGACCCAAACATAATACAATAAAGAGCCATAAACATGGCAAACACGGCTTCTTTTGCAATACACAGAGGCTTTATGTTTACTCAAGGTTACAGAGACTATATAGCATGGAGTCTGGATCACCTGTTCCCCTGGAAAGAAATAAAAAGTAAAGCACCTCACCAAGTAGTCACTCTAGCGGAACAAAGGGTAAACGGACATTGCTAAGTGGACGGACATCCTACATTGCCTTTTACAGGATATCAGCATGCTATATTTTATGCAACGCGCCTTCTGCTAGGGAAAATATATGCAAATATACCCAAACCTATGCAGTCATCTTGAATGTGCGGACACCAAATGTCTAGTCAAATGGACACTTCTTTCCTTCTTTTAGCTGTACAAAAGAGGCCCAGTATTTATTAAGTACATCTCTGTTGTGTTTTGTCAGCAAGCAGTGGTCTCCATGTCCCAGAGGAGGAGACGCCTGGTGAGGAACCAGCTGCCACACCGATCTCTCAAATCTCTGAGTCAAACACACATGGCGAAGAGCATATAAACCAGACTTTCATCTGACCATGTCTGAAAATAATCTGGCACTTGCCTCGTCCTGCCTTAGCAAGTGGAAAACACACACACACACCCCACCGTTTTCTGATGCCTGTGGTGAAAAATAACATATTGGCCCACCAAAATCTAGACAGGAAGTGAGTGGAACCTTAAATAGCCTCTCCAGAGTCTGTATGTTTATTTTTCCTCCGATTTTCTCCGGCCTGAGAAAGGGTCATGGGAAAACCAAATAAGCAGTGGGGAAGCAGCGAGTGTGTCAGAGGTGGGGCTGGATCAAAGCATTACAGAGCCGCCAAGGCCTTTGTGAAAACGCCCAGAAAAGCTGTAGGAGGCTATCAAAGGAAGGAAAAAAAAAAAAGAAAAAAAAAGAGGATTTGTTTCAATCCTGGTTAAACAACCGAAGAAAGAAGAACAAGCTGCAGTAGAGGACGATAAGGAAACAGCGGACAGCGGAGGATGGGGAATGGGAGTAGGACTCACCTCTTCAGGTCCACTGTGGTGACGTTGAAGACGACTCCTTTAAGCCACAGGATCATGAAGAGCCTCTGGGAGAAAGGGCAGTTCCCGATGCTCTCCCCATCACTTCCCGCCTTAAATAAACACACAGATAGCAAGTTAGAATAGGAGTAGATTACCTATCAGCAATACGTTTCAGGTACTGTATCATTCCTGAAGAAAGAGTACACTAACGATGGCACCAGTTTCTATCTTTCAAACACAGGAAGGAAACGTCCAAGATTGAATTATTGCAAGCATAAAACACAAGATAGCAGATAAAGATCTTAAAAACATGTGTAATGGGTTTCTACTGCGAGTCAACAACCTGACAATCTGGATAGAGATCACGTCTCTGTTTACGGCCCAGGGCGTTTTACTGCACTCACGCAGAGAGGGCCCATTTCAGACAATGACTCTTTATGCACATTACAGGCTGCCCTCGAAATGAAGTAGCAGGGAAAGAGTGGAGAGAGTCGACCCCCTTGTCTTAAATACTTCAGGACACTTCCCCCTCCATTAATAAGAACTACTGTCCAAGAGAAAGAGGAAACTTTTGGCGTGATTAAGACTCGGACCGCCTCTTGTTTCCTCTTATGCAAGACTGCACAAACACAAGACTGAGCAGTGGCTATGCGAATTGGATTAATGTGGCGCATGTCCTCCAAATTAATGACTGACGCTCATTAGCACCAGAGCGAAACAGGACTGAGTTTTGAAAAGAGATTTAAAAACACAACATGCATGTTTTTTTTTTTGGTAAGCTAAAGCACTGACAGAACAGTCTGATCACTCCATGGAGAATGAGAAAAAGTACCTCCACACCCACACATCTCCTTGTCACACGCTTCTCCAACTCTCTAAATTATCGCTCGCTTTTCTCAACCCACAGCCACGTATGGCGTGAGAAGGGTGTAGCAGAGGACAAATATGGTTTGGATTCTACATCAGGAGGCAGAATAAGCACTTCATTTGATTAACTGAGGTTTACGTAGTATCTTAATGAAATCTGCAAAGCCGATTGCCGCACAGTGAATGTCTGTTCCAAGAAAATTTCATTTTCATTTTTACTTAAATCACGTAATGGCAAAATTACTATTACTACTTATTAAGAAGAAATCACTGTGAAACTGAAATCCAATATTGTTCTCATTTGCTCCTTTTCATTCGTGGTGCACTGACAAAAAATGTTACTTCTTAAATGCGCCACCAGGCATATACTGTATATTACAAACTTTACCATAGACTTGGTTCAGAGCTACGTGGCTCTGTTGAGGTATGCCATTATCCAGGCAAGGCAGGCCAAAAAAAGAATCCACCTTATTCATGTATTCACAAAGCATGGAGGTCATTTGATGTGCTCTGGAATGCACCTCTTCATTCAGTGTATTACTGTAGCAGAGCCTCTGTAAGCTGCTGAATATTGTTGGGTTTTTGTCTGCCTCGTCAGTCACTCCTCATTCCCTTCTGCATCTGTCCTGAGGTGATATTCAAAGTGTGACTATGTGTGTGTAATGCAAAAGATGGACACAAATCAACTGTTTTCACAAAGACTTGCAAAGAGTGCTGAATAAAAAAAAATCCGATTCAAATCAGTTTTACCTCAACCACTATCTTAAGAAGATTATCGGTTTATTATCCGAGATGCAGGTTCTGCGCTGTCTTCAATAGTGGACTTTGTTCTGAAGGGTTCAGTCAGTCCAGCAGCTCCTTGCTGGTGTGGACAGGCTGGCTGCTGTTGTCCTCCGTGTGACGCCCAGTGGGATGGCTCTGCTTGATCTGCCTGCTGGCTCCCATTGTACTGCGGCTGTCCTCTCCCTCTCCCCCCCTCTGAATTCAATATCTGAAAAGCTTGGCTTAGATCACTGCCTTTGTTCAGCAAATGAAAGTCCTCCTTTCACTTTACATGATTCAATTCTAAAATAAAGCTTCGGCCATGAAGTGATGGGGATAAGATGGCCATCACTAGACTACACTAGCATTTGCTGATCCTGAGCGAATCACAAAGACATCAGTGGGATGATTACTCCATTTGCCTCACAGCGCTACACCTACAGAGAACAATTCAGTTCTGGATCAAGGGTGGCAATGCAGCACAGCAACTGTTCCCATGGCAATGGCCAGACACATATGACATGGACAGCAGAGCACACAGTGTGGACCAATTTACAGGTAAACCGTCTGAAGTGAGCCCCCTTTCTGTAGGGACAAAAATTCAAACCACACGACGCAATGTGATTTGTAAATCAAAATGTGTTGCTGGACTTATAATGCTGTACTTCAACACAATGAGCTGCTTTTAAGCGGAGAAATACATTTTACACTTTTTTCTCTCTCGGTCTGTCCAAGGAGCCATGGCTGTGCTCCTACCCTCTGGTGTCTGCTGCAGAGCAGACTGCAGCTCTCTGCCAAAAGATACTGACAGCAGGGATCTGCTGCAGACAGCGAGCGAGCGAGCGAGAGATTACAGTAAATAGGGAGAGAGGGGCAAACAGATAGAGATATATATATTACAGTAAACAGGGAGGAAATTAAGGATCATAGACAAAGGAGAATGACGAAGGAGAACAAGCGGTAATGGAAGCTTTAAGTGGGAGGAAGAGAAAAGATGGCTAGCTTCAGAGGCTGTATGCCGTTTGGCACGCTTCTTGTTTCTTACCCCTTCCGCCTTTATTCTTCTCCCCTTATCCTGGGCCCCTCTGTGGAGTCTGGGGGGGGGGTTGGGCATTTGGGGAGGAGGGAGAAACTATTCCAGAAATGTCCCGTTACTCCCGCCGAAGAGGGTGCTTTGTTTAGTGTAAGTGATGATGCCGGTGGAGCTGCATTTCCACTGCCTGTGACATTTGAACTGCTTAGCTGTTTCACTGTATGGACCCAAGTGAGGTGGTCTTCAGCAATAATTGTGCCGAATAACCTTTCAAAGTAGTGCCTTAGAGAATAAGCTCAGGAGATCGATGAAAATTAAAAACAAGATTTTATGAAGGCTATGGCCCAAAACGAGTATGAAGGTTCAGGACACCCCTCAAAGCATAGTCCTCCATCCTACTAACACTTTCCAGAGTGCCACTATTACAGTGCGACATTCAGAAAAGGGCGTCTGGAGAACCTTTAAAACAGCAACACAATGCACTTTTTGTTTGTAAAGCTTTTAGGTACGTCACCAGTTAGCAAGGGGAGGGGAAAAAAAAAAAACACCCCAATAAAAAGATACAAGCAAGGCAAGAACTTATTTTGAGTGGGCCCTTATAAGGCAAGGCACATCAACTGAAAAAAATTCCCCTTTTTCCAAGAAGTAAAGCAGCGATTTGATTCCAAACACAAGCAGCATTCACAGAAACACTGAGCAGTGCCCAGTGTGTAGCCTGCTATTTTGCCTCCAATGTCAGAAATGACTCACATCTTGCAGACGGTTACACCATCTTTCACAGAGATTTCCTGATATGAAACTGCTATAACAACGTCTAGGGCACAGAAGCAGCGACAGCTGACTACTCCGCTAACAGACTCTCAAGCTTTGTTGAATGGATGTGAGTCAACAGATGCTTGTTTATTTAATGCCAAACACACACAGCTGCCCAGTAGCGAGTGTGAGTCATGCTTAACAGTCGGATGTCATCCAGGACACGACAGCGTGGCCCTGCAGCAGAACAATGAGACCTCAGTCAGCAAGGGGACCAGCGGTGTGTTTAAAGCACTTTTTCACACACACCTTTATCACTTCCCCTATGACTACTATGCTACCTAGCCGTTGATTAATGACCAACTCAACACATCTCGGCAGTAATGAGGATGATGCTAGGCCTTAACTAATTAGCTTGAACATAACATGGCTATGTAAGCACTTGCAGGTATGTGCACTTTTAACAGGCACAAAAGGTTTCCTCTTTACAAGTCCAGTCCTATAACATTTTACAAGAAGGCACATAAAACGCAAGAGCTGTTCAACTCAACCTCTTTTATTCTCCCACTTTCTTAACTATTTACAGGTATTTCTTTAAGACAGAAGATTCCTTTTCCCGACTGGTGATGTGAGACCACAGTTACAGTAGTCAGCATTCAGGGACAAGGAATCCTGTTCAAACTGGGCACGGCCCTCCCAGTCGCTGCTCACAGCCTAATTTTAGTAACATGGCTGCCGTGCCTTCCCCTCCCCAACACACTTCATATTCTAAATTGGGTGGGCTGCTCAGAAAGTTCAAGCCACACTTTGACCGAATAAGGAACGGACGATGTAACAAGCGCTGCAGCTTTCCTCCTCCTGCTCTGACACACAGCAGGAATGTCCATTCGAGAGTGGGCAGCCATGGTAACGTCATGGCAACGCCTCTCCCAGTTTGCAGGCCAAGTATACAGCCAGGGTTGGGGTTAGGACTGTAACTAGACTTAGCAGTTGAACCCAAAGCTGGCTGTTTTATACAGGGTTACTCGGCCCCCGGTGGTCTTAAACGACTTGAACAGAACCAGGCTGACTGAATAAGTTAAGACACATGACCCCTTGTCATATCATGGGGCTGGTCAGAGGTCAAGGCCAGCTACAGAACAGCAGCCCTACACCTGAATTATTTGATAACTTGTTCATGGGCATGTCAGCAGGGTAGCTACAGTAGAACCCAGGGCGTCAGCATGAATTACAGACTTTGTCGAAGCAAAACATTCGAGAGGTTTTGCATGCCACACGATGTTTTTTGACTCCAGCTGCTGATGCAATTTCAGCGTTAACATGCCTATTCAGAATTTCAGGTTTAAGGAAAATTGCAAACAGGCTAAGAATGAGCTATCTGAATAGTTTGAAAATCGAATAGTCGGTTTAAGTAATTTTTTAAGACAAAAAGTAAAAATTCTTGATTCCAGCTTCTTAAATGTGAATATTTTCTAGTTTTTTTTCTCTCCTCTGTGACAGTAAAGTGAATATCTTTGAGTTGTGGACAAAACAAGACATTTGAGGACGTCATCTTGGGCTTTTGGGAAACACTGATCCACATTTTTCACCATTTTCTGACATTTTAGAGACCTAACAACTAATCGATTAATCGAGAGAAAAAAAAGATTCATCGACTATGAAAATAATCATTAGTTGCAGCCCTACTCAACAGTTTAATACTCATTCCTATGGGCAGATTTTGACCATCGTCAAAAATGTATTGAGGTTGTGTGTCTGCATGACTAGGGCCGGACGGGGTGGGGCTCAGTCCTGAGACCACGCTCAGAGAGATGAGTGTACAGAGGAGTCAGATCCTGCTGGAATATGGAAACGCCATCACATCCTTGGTGTGGCTCTGACTCTGGCTGACATCACTCAGTGGAAACCTCAAGACTTCCAGTCAGACACAGGCCTACTGTGCTGGAGCACAGGAGCGCTGTCTGAGAACCACCAGTTTCTGTGCAAAGTTGGAGACTGAAAGAGGCTTACTGCATAACCATGCCACGGCAATGATGTAAGCAAAGTCATAATGTTGTAACGACTGTATTTAGCCACAGTGTAGAAGAGATAAGACCAACAGCCAAGTCAGGTTTCTAGATGAACAGGATTGGCGTTTGTTGACAAGTAGCCAAATACAGCTCTAAAATGATGGTAAAACAAACCGTGTAGGAGATCAGCATGAACCAACAATCACCCTTGCTGCGACTGTTGTTTCAAGTGTCTAACACAAACACCGAGCGGCATACTGAGGTCAGCACCAGCTCCAACTCTCCACCAACTTACGCATTCATAGACCCCAGGCTGATGACTAGGGCAGACTCATGTACGGTATTCACACATGCTCACCCGCATACACAAAACCCACACTTTTATCGTCATCCTCCCGGTTTTCCTGCACATTTGCATAGGAAATAATATGGAAAGTAGCCAAAAAGTAATATTTTCAAAATCAAATTCTCTGTACAGGGCTGAAATCATTCATTTTTGAACCCAAATGAATCCTGTAGCAATTCCTTCAGGACACATGTCTCGCCCAGCAACTGTCAACCACCCTTTGGCACCGTCACAATGCCAGCATGCTGTTGCCACACATGCCAGATAATACGCACGGCAGAAAAAAGCCTGCACAGAGGCCACACAAACACTCATCAGTAATTCTGAGCAGACCGTGCGTCTCTCTCTCTCTCTGACCTGTAATTCAGTACCAGTCTGAGACATGCTGCCTGGCTTTTTTACATCATAAAAATCAAACATGCGAAACAATTGAGGAACAGCTCACGCACAAGCCTTTAAGTTTACAGAGTGTAGAACGTATAGAGCTGGGCGATATGAAGAAAATAAAATATCACATTTTTAACCATATACATCGATATTAATATTGCGGCGATGTTGTAGGGTTGACTATTGGTGCTTTCACTAAATATTTACACAATGATAAATAATCCCCAATAACATGGATATAATGACTAAGTAGGCAAAGGCAAATTGCGTTATATTAAGATATCCAAAACTTCAGACAATATCTAGCCTCATATATCGATATATTGCCCAGCCCCAACAGTATATGTATCATATTACCACATGTAGGCTAATAATATCAAGTGGCATAACAGATCACTATTGAAATATTGCATTTGGGATTTCTGCAGTAGCCTAGTCAAAGTCATTTTTAAATATATACAAAGATTTCAATTTTAGCCCTTCCAGAGCTGCCGTGATTAAGACGTTAACGTTACCAAGTGAAGTGCTCCATTAGTCTTCTTCTTCCAGGTTCCTTGAAAGACAAAAAAAAGCCAAGATGGATATTTGGGACACTCCACTATGCACCTTGATGGAGTGATGATGATCATCCAATCCTCCACGTTCTGGTACTACACTTTGTGCCATATACACTGAAGTACGCTCTGCTATGAAGAACACAGCATGTGAAACACAAGCAGACTGGATCACGTTGAGATGGATCGAGTTACATGTGTAGCGAGCAGTGCAGATTCTCCTCATTTAAGGGGTCACACACCTCTGCTGACAGTGAGGATGATGTAACCGAGAGGCGGAGGTATAGTCTGAGGCTCGTTTTTCCTCTGCATCCTGATCCGGTAGGTTATAATTGGAGCAGTAACCTGTACAGCCCAATTAGTTAACAAGTAAAACACACCAATCCATGAACTAACTCAGTTAGTACTGTTAGTAATACTCTCTGTTGGGATCAAATCTTCAAAGTCTCGGATCCACGTTGTTTCAGGGTGGCCTCACTTCCTGTCCTTGATTGTTCATAGGAAAAATGCTTCATTAGCCACTGGCTTCCTGGTCGGGCAGCACAAACGAGACAAGCTCTTCCTCCTAACAAACGAGGTTTTTCCTCAGGATATATTGGCACAACATGATTTTATACAGCACATTTTTATTCAGACACTGCCAGGAACAATCCAGCCTTTGTACCCAGCCCATATTCTACAGACAAGGACAATAAACTTCTGAATCTGCTGTCCCATAAAAACGCAAAGCTTGATCTTAAAGCGCCTATAAAAATAGGTGTAATAACAACAACAACAACAACACACTGCCAGATCGATTAGGGCAGTGTTTGGAGTCAGTCAACCAGACCGTTGCAATAAAGACAGGCCAGGTGCTGCAAAAGCAAATTAACAGTGCAGAAACAACAGCTCACAGCATTCTGCAACAGTAACAAGCCATTAATCTTTGGCCCCTAACTCATGATGCTGACTGCAGCATTTCTTTATGCTTGGCAAAAATAAACCACTATTGATTTTCCTATTAAAAAAAAAGAAAGAAAGAAAAAGCAGTACTCCATTGCCGACACCCTCCTAGAGCACTAACTGCTGAAAAAGGTCATTGTGTTTCCATAAAAAAAAAAGCACAACACAAGGCATAAGTCTGATTGTCACATGCTCTTCCCAAGGCCTTTAGAATAAACTTAAAAACAGAATATACTGTCAACTTATGGCTCTGACACACCAACCCGACGGCTGACCTTCGGCAGAAAAGGCAGTCTGACTGACTGCCTCCCCAAGTTGGTCAAAAAAGTGCCTCGGAACACACCGAAGCGACGCCGACTTGAGCGTACGTTCTGCGCGTGTGAGACGCAATACATCTCCATAACAGCAGGCGGCGCTAATCTGTATTGTCGCCCCAAAAAATAACAAAAAACCGGCAGCTGATTGGACGAACGCGTCACGTGGGTCTGGCTTAGCGACTTAGTTCAGAATACGATCTCATATTTTACGAAGATAGTTCACCGAAACGTGTTTCTGAAACCATTTTAAGCGAGAAATAGGCCATGCAGTTGCTGAATCGGTCTTCATTTCAGGTCGACAAAGGTCCGTTTAAAAGATTTTCGTCAGATTTTGAGAGGCGTTAGTCAGGCTCATCCCGCTCGTCATTTCCGGGTTAGCACTCCACCAATCAGATTGGCCATTGAGTCCGACTGCCCGCCTTCCGATTCAACATGTCAAATCGGCCCAAATGAAGGGCGACAGCTCCTCCGACTGACGACGGCACAGAACACACCGAACAGACTCGAGTCACTGACCTCACCAGACTGTCCGACGGCCGATTATTGGGTTGGTGGGTCAGCGCCTTAAGAGTTCAGGGTGCGACACAGGAGAAGTAACATATTTTCTAATGTCCAGGAAAGAAAGACTTAAATCTGAGTGGGCTTTGTGATGCATGTTGAGCATGTATTCCTTCTACAGATTGTAGTAGGCCTGCATGATAAATCGTTATAAAATCGCGATCTCAATTGACCTGTTCGCGATTTAATTTTTAGTAATTTTCTTTAAAAAAAATTGTGATTCATATTTTTCCCCAAATCGTGCAGGCCCAGATTGTAGACCCTGATCATTCCCTACATTAGTGCTGCTTTGCTGGGACCTTGCCGTGCCATGTTGCAGGCTTCCATCTCCAGGGTTACCATGGAATTGAAAGACATAGACAAACACAGACAGGCTCTTATGCCATCCAGACTGAAAAAGCACTTCTCCAACATGTTTACTGGCTCTGTTGTTACTGCTGGCACAGCTATAGAAGTCTGGAGGCAGCAGAAGGTTTTGTAACCGGTAGTGTGACCTTGGCACACTGGCACACAAGTAGAGCCTCTCTTTGTTTGTTTGTCTAGATATTCTGTTTACCATCATGGTCATATGCTGGTGGAAAATGACTCATTAACACAGCTTTGTAAAAAACTTAAAAACTGAATGAAAACATAACCAAATGCAATGATTTAATGGAAATGATGCACATTAACAGTGGATCTCCTTCACCATCCTGTAGAAGTAACACAAGAAAACCGCCAACGTGATGTCAGAACAGCTTTCAAGAACACTGTAAAAAATAATTCTATATAACTATTAGGAATCTGCACCCTTTCATTCTTTTCGGCTTTGTGTCAGAGTAATACATTTACAGCAAATAAATACATTAGATTTAGGGTTTCATGTTACCACTTTAGCCATGTGATGTGTGGAAGACATACCAAGTGAAACAAACAAGGGTGGATGTTCCTGGGAAGTCACCCTCTACAGCACACCAGCTACTAGTGATGTGTGCAAAACAATATCTAATCTGCTGCACTGTGACGAGATCAAGGGTCGATCTTCCCTCTTACAAAGTCATATCATGCTCATTTGCAACCGAGAGCAATATAAACTCAAAATGTCAAACTTCACGTCCACACCCTCACAGATGAGCACAATGTAAAGTGTTCCCATGGCAATGTGACAACTGTAGCTATAAACAAGAAGTTGCAAGATCAAAGTATCTCTAAACTGGGACAATCAAAACATAATAGTCACTGCTAGGACACGGTGGCAACTCATGCTCTAGAAGCATAATTAGTCAGCTTTGATATGTGGCAGTGCATTAACAGATCTGACACTGCTGTGTGTAGAGAGCACACACACACACAGTTTGTTATCAGCTGTTCCCAGAGGCCCAGCCTACAGCAACCTGCATGCCTGCCATTGTCTCCCATGCCTGTGTTTAACGCAGCACAGTAAGAACAACGGCCTCAATAATAGATGTGGACATGTCAGACGCTGGCACATAACACAGAGCAATGCAAGGGCGATAGAAACGAAATACTATCTCACGAACAAACACACAGACACGTCGGGAAACACAACGGAAGAAACTTCTGTGCACAACGAGCTACGCAGTCCAAGGAGGGAGGGACTGAGAGGGAAGAGTTGGCCACATGTGTAAACCTTCCAAGCCTGGGGATCATGTAACCTCTCCTGTAGGCTGTGAGAGGTAGTTAAGAGAAATGGTGCTGGCCAGTTTTTTTGTTGTTTTTTTTCCCGATTTGTTCTGCCGCTACATCAGTGCTTCACTACAAAAGGCTTCTCTTCAAGGAGTCAACATGAACAATGCAAGTAGGACAGAGGTTTTTTGTTTTCTGAATTTCTACTGAATCTGTAAAAACTGGATGACTAATTCACAGCTACTGCAACCAAAGAGTACAACAGTCTCCCAGCCCAAGAGAATGGGCGGATGGTTACACATGCATGATTTGATTTAATTTAAATAAAAGTACATGCGTAGATAATATTTATTAGGCTTACCACAAATTAACTCTCATCTGTAGCATTTACTTTTTTTTTTTCTTTTTTTTTTAAACAGGACCGCAAGCATTCACCATCACAATTAAGTGTTCACTCTCCTGGTTAGTGACACCCCACTGCAACATCACCACCTCCCAAAAACCCTCTCCCAGTCAGGACCCCATAACTCCCTCCAACTCCCCCTGTCACAGGCAGCCCCACACTCCACACTTTTCTTTCTCCTGCCATTTTCCCGCCCTGCAAAGCAGCAGGCTGAAGAAAACAAAACAGCCATTCACAACCCTCCACCATCACCACTGAGGTGAAGACATTTTGGTACATGATTACAGGTTTAGGGAAGGCAGTAGAGCTGTAGACCCTATATCATAAAATACAATCTGAAGAAAAATCCATCAACTTCCCTAATCTATTATCACATCTACATGGGATGAATTGTGCTTTCCAGAAAGCAATACTAATAGTTACATATGACATTAAATAACAACCAGTGTCAAGAACACCCCTGATGATGACACATGGCTGCAACAAACAGTAGCAATATCCCACAATTGTCTTTCATACTGTATCAGTTAGCTATAAGCTTTGGAAAAGTTGTGCATTGCAACAGCAACACCAAACCGAGTTTGGGAGATATTTGATGGCAAACTGAGTGTTGACAAGGTGACCTAGACACCAAACTTAACATTCAAATGGCTGGTTTTAGTCTTACCCCAGTATCCATGAATGGCTGGATAGAAAGAAAGAATGGATGCACGTCCAACATAATCCATCACTCTGGGAAGCTATACATTTTATCAATCAATTTATGAGCATGAAATGCAACTGCAGCAAATGAGCACATGTTACAGTGTTGAATCGGCTGTTACGGTCCACTACTACGGAGCTTTTGTTAACGAATTAAGCGCCCAGCGTTCAGCTTGGCAGGCTCTTCTCTTCTTTCCCTAAGATGGGAGGAAAGCTGCACCCGCCCTGCTAGTGACACTACAGGCTCCACATGGCCACAATGGCAGAGGGATATAGACATAAAACCAAAAAGTTTAAATTTAATGCGACACGAAATATTCTAGTGTTTCTACGAAATGTACGTTAGCAAACCCTGTGAGTGAAACACCAACGTACCTAGAGTTAGCGGTCTTAGCTAAACAAAAACAATTTGTACAAAAATTAAATAAATTGAATAACGTTAGCGAACAGCATACTCATTATTCATCACAATGTACTGATGTGGCTGGGTTTATCCAAGTTATTCAAAATGAAAACTTATCCCATGCGACTTTGTGCTGCGGTCTTACCTTCACAAACAGCTCGATAACGGGTTCGTTATCCGCCTTTACTCCGTTCTGCGGTACCGACAGCGACATTGTGGGTGCAACTTTTTGAAGTTTTGCTAACAAAGATGAGTTTTTTTTTCTTCTTTCTTTACCACGCCCGACTTAGCTCGGTCCTCTTCTCCACCTCTTTTTTCCGCACTGAAGCCCAGTAGGCGCTTTTTTTCTCCCCAAGGAGCACCCCGGTGCTAGAAACACAAGTCTATATAAGCAAAGCGAACAATGAGGCAGCGGCGTTGTCAGATACAATTGTTTCAGCGTTGCTAGTTATATATCTTAAACCAAGCTGAGCTACAATAACATCGTTGAACCGTGAGGCTCCTAATGCTCGTTGAGTAGTGATGATGAGGACGGGTGGGAAGAAGCAACGGGAATATTTAAAGCCGTGATGTCATCCGAGGCGCACACAGAGAAAATGTGGGAGTGTCTGAGGAGGGGAGTCTTCTTGTTGGGAGGAGCACGAGGATGCTTGAGAGCCGCTCTGCGGCTGCAGACATAGAGCTTCTGAGCAGAGTTTAGGCTACCACAGATTTAATTCGATTTTTGTCCAAAAATAAAACGATTTTAAATCACTTACCAGCACTACTTTCCTAAATTGTTTTACCCTCCAGTGAATACCAGGCAATCTCGTTTGGTTATTATATCTCAATTCATTTCCATAAATTGTTTTGTTTAAATTGTGCACCCAAGAGAAAACCACTGGTGTTGGTTCCTTCATTATACGAATGACCTACAGTATACCCGTTTTTGGATATTAACACATTTACTATGCAGTTCGCTTTACTTCGAGTTTTTAATTTAATTTGTTGCTCTATTCTTCCATACTTCTATACAGTGCATGTGTTCTTTCACAATGTTACTTGATATTTATCATTACAAATTGCCAGTGATTACCTTTCACAAAATCAGGTTGGTAATTTGGATTTCAATAATTAGTACTGTAATATGCTGCAGCATGTGTAGTGGTTGGTTTTGACATTGTGGGTCCAGTGGGTTGCTCATGTCTCATTTCAGTCATCTGGCAAGATTTCAAATTAATAATTAACTACCTCTCTCGACCTTTAGGTCATTAACCTAAATTAAATTATGTGCCAGTTTTGACATCCCATCCACAACAGAAATGACAAAAGCTTAACATTAAGGAAAACACACATCCTATAAAAAGGTTTTAATTCTGAAAGGATAACCAGATGACAAGAGCCAGGGGTACTAAATACAAATCATATAGCAGTCCCACAGAGATTAGCTTGGTGCAGGGGTGTCAACATAAAATTGCATATTAATCCATTTGGAAAAATTAAAGCATACTCTTATCACATCAGATGGTTTTAGTCTTATAACAAGACACATTTTAAAGTCAGAAAAACAGCAGGTTAAATGATGCTAAACACCTCTTTTAAGTTACAATATGGGCCAAGACATTCTGTTACTGCCTCTAACAGTTCACACAGCTGTGCAACTTATTAGTTTTCACTAATAAAAAAGGCAATAGTAACAGTACGTTACTGTATGTTGGTTTTTCTCTACACTCCATAAAGGTCAGTGGTTCATGCACATCAGAGACAATCGCACATGCAATCACTTCTCAATGGAATCTATCGTAGACTGTGGAAAATCTTATACCTGCCCAACTCTAACCTCGTTTCCCTGCTCAACAATTTAAAATTATGACACAAGCTTCCTTACAGTTAAGAATACACTAACTGACAAATCAAGCACTTAATGAAACACACTCTTCAGAATGTACCAAACCAGTAAAAAGAAAACAAAAAAAGACTCGAGATTTAACAATTTGTACATTCTAAAGCTGAACCAGGTTGATGACAAACATCAAGAGTGAGTGGAAAATTCAAAAGTGAGAAATCCCCTTTTTTTCAGGACATCTGTGATGGAGACAACTGGGCCTTCCTCATGGAGCGCAGGGCCTTTTCTCTTAGGTGCTTCTCCAGGTCATCCAAGCTGTCCTCTACTTCACTGTCTGATTCCTAAACGAAAAACAGCATGAAATACAGGCCTTTCAACTTGCCACCTGGACACATACAGAATCCTGGTGACTGACAAACCGCATAATAACCACTATTTATATGTTCCCTGTTGAGCAGGAAGCACAAAGCCTTGGTAGCTAAAAATCACAGAAACTAGACATCACCTTTCTAGACTCTCCATCCTCCTCCACACACTGGTTTTCTTGTCCATCTCCAGTCACAGTGCCGCCACTCTTCGCCTTCTTATGTTTCTTGTGCTTCTTGTGCTTCTTCTCTTTCTTGTGTTTCTTTTCCTTCTTCTTTTTCTTTTTCTTCCCACTGCCCTCAACATCGGAATTCTGCAATAGAACAGATTTTTATGAAGACAACGTTAACAATGCAACTAAATAACACCACAAACAACATCACAGGGATAGTTTTTGAAGTATTTTTTTCTGCCAACAAAGGATTTATGCCACAACAGGGGTCTTATTTATTTTCATGTAATTTTTAACAATCTAACGTTATACTTTTTATTTTTGAGGTTCAGAATGCATTCACGGACTCTCAGTATTTAAGGTAATTAAAAGTGTTAAAGAGATGGGATGATGTTGCATATTTAATCTTCAGAGTAAAGTTCACATTACTGTATATTTCCGACTTGATGAAGGTATTGCTGAGGTGATGGTGGATGGCAAGATAGTACTGGCTAATATAATAATACACAACATTATTGGCTTGCTGCCTGTCTATTTACACAGACATGTAAAGTATCTGCATACTTTCATTGCAATAACTGCCAAATTTAATAGGCAGATTGTCCAAAAATACC
The DNA here is from genome assembly GCF_031162955.1 of Sander vitreus. Classification (NCBI taxonomy): domain Eukaryota; kingdom Metazoa; phylum Chordata; class Actinopteri; order Perciformes; family Percidae; genus Sander; species Sander vitreus. The sequence goes on along the minus strand of NC_135874.1, from coordinate 19,952,989 downwards.
CATAATAGTCAAGACTCTAATTATGAGCCTGTATATATGCAGCCGATCTTAAGACAACCCTATTAGTCAGTAAGCTCAAATATCTAACCTTGCTTGGGGACTGACTGCCAGAACCACTGCTGGCTTTTTTTGCTGGTGGCAGAGACCCACTGGCTGAGCGAGACGGCGAGGGGGAGGCAGATGCAGGGACTGGACGTTTCTGAGCTACAGGTTGAGGGGAAACAGATCTGGAGGATGCTCTCCTCATAGGCTTGGGACTTGGAGATTGTCTGTGGAGAGGACAAAAGGTGACATTCAAAAAGGGCAATGGCACATGTACATAACAGGTTATAGAACACAAAAAGATAAAAACTGCATTACGACAATCATGAGATGGTGCCATCTGCCTTGCTCACCTCTGGTTGTTGCGTGGCTCTGGGGTGCGGGACACTCTGCGGATGGGTTTGCCACTGTGTGAAGGGGACTGCTGTCTCCTCTGGTTAGATGGAGATGTATTGGAGGTTTCAAAGCGTCCCTGAGGACTGGCAGAACCCCTTACAGCGCGACTGCGGTTTGCAGGGGACGGGGAGAGGCGGCTGGCTGCTGCAACAGGGGATCGCGTATCCCTGCCTGGCCTGACAGAAGGCAACATGGGGCTCCTCCTGTGTCTGGGTGGAGATGAGGATGGAGGAGTGCGTCTCCTTAGAGCAGGAGAACTTCTGCGCTTGGGGGACCTGGACGGGCGTCGCTTGGCCCCTGGAGAAGAGCGTTTTGTGGGAGAGCTAGATATCTTCCTCTTCTGTGGAGGCAAAGGTGAGGGGCTGTAGCGTCGTTGGATAGGGGGTGAATATCGTCTTGGGGATGGAGAACGACGACGGGGAGGTGGGGAAGGAGACCTGGGAAGCCCAAAATGTAATTGTCAAAAAACCTATTTTTTTATTCCGTTAATTATCAAATTATAGCTCTAGAGATAAAATGATTAACATGGCTATACCTTCGTCGAGGAGGAGAGGGAGATCTGCGACGTCGTGGGGGAGACGGGGTGTGACGTCTGCGTCCAGGAGAAGGAGAACGTCTTTTCCTGAAGGGATGCAAATACAAAAAAATTATACATATCATTTGATTTTATCATCATGTTATCCCTATCCGCTGGAAAAACTGCGAATACAGCATCTCTGATTCATATTTTAATTTATTAAATTTATTTTAGAGCCACAAGAGCTAGAGACTTACAGTCTTTTCTAGCTAGAAGCTAACACTCTGGCCGTCACCGTGGTGGGTTTGTAGCCCCTACAGGAGGTATTCTATCCAGCCTGGAACTTGTGCCTTTTTTCAGGGTCTTTGAGCAATAAATCCAAACTCTTACATCCAAGGTTGATTCACTTTATGTCCATAATTTATGAATTTTCGGCCGCCGATCGCTACTAGCTCTGATGCTAACCATCCATTTTGTTTCCCCATGATGCTTTGGGAGACGCTTGTTTTTGTCTTGTAAACCAATGGAAGACCGGTCCGTCACACATTAGGCCCATATGAGGCCAGCAATACATCATCCGAGGGACAAAGATTGTTTATTATGAGGAGAGATCACTCGAAATCAGAATAGTAAGATGTGACCAAAGAGTCTATTACCGGTCTAAACCGTTCTACAGAGAAGAATGGCATTACCGTTTTGAGTTTTGGGATAAATTTGGGCCTTTTTTGAAGAAATGTAAAGAGTTTGTCCTTTTAGGAGTTATAATGTTCATTAAGTTTATTTTTGCACTGGATGACTCCAAAACATGAGAACTGGAGATTGGCTTAGCTTTTATTGCTGTGTGTGGGATATCAATACATATCTGTGAGATTCAATTTCCGTTTTATTTGTCTTTATGGTCCCACAACCTTTTTTTTTTTTTACATTCAAGTGACCTCACTGCATCACAAATATTTTAATAGTCCAGTTTGTCTGAAAAATCTCTGATGTTTATAGATTGACTGTGCACAACAGGGTTGATGTTATATAAGCTTTTTTTTTTTTTAGAAAATAAAACCAGACGGACCATGAGTTGTCAAAAATACCTGAGGGTACAGAAGGTTAACCGTTAGATAATAATGTGCAAGTACTGTGCTAAGTAACATCTAACCTTGGAGAGGTATCCCTGTGTCGCCTCCGAGGGGAGGGTGTGCGGCTGCGCCTCCTCCTGACTTCCCCATTTCTGGCACCTGGCCCTGTAGCTGGCCTCTTGTGCCCCTCGTCTTCGGAGGAGGAAGACCCTGTATCTGAAACCAAACAGACAGAGGACATCAGCAACTGTTTTATTGCAGCCTTGACTGACTGTATGCGGTGAGGAAAAAACACCAAGGTTGGGGTTAGGGCACAGCTTCAAAAGTCCATGAGACGATGGGTGCAAGATGGCATATACAGAGACTTGGTTAGAAAAAAAGAGGGGTTGGGTATGGGAAAGACAGAACGGGGATAAAAACGCTTATAACCTGAAGACGACTGTCGATTCTGCCTGCGATACTGACGTCGCTGCTGCACCGAATCTGCTGTTGCCTCTTTCTCATTTTTATCCTCGTCTGAAATGTAGAGCATTGAGTGTCTCATCAGTGTTAGCAAAATCAGTGAAACAGACTGCCATGGGAAAGTAAGTTAATACAGAAAAACTGATATACCTGTGGCTTGAGTTTTTATTAGGTCTATGCATGGCATTTATCCATATTTTTAGATAGAGCTGGGCAATATATTGATATCGTGACATGAGACTAGATATCATCTTTGATTTTGGATATCGTAATATGGCATAAGTGTTGTCTTTTCCTGGTTTTAAAGGCTGCATTACAGTAAAGTGATGTCATTTTCTGAACTTACCAGACTGTTGTAACTGTTCTATTATTTGCCTTTACCCACTTAGTCATTATATCCACATTACTGATGATTATTTATCAAAAATCTCATTGTGTAAATATTTTGTGAAAGCACCAATAGTCAACACTACAATATCGCTGCGGTATCGATAGAGGTATTTGGTCAAAAATAATAGCGATATTTGATTTCCTCCATATCACCCAGCCCTATATTTGGAGCCGTCACAATTCTAAAATTTTACTATACAATTATCTCAGAAATAATTGCGATTAACGATATAATTGTCTCTTTCAGTCAATTTTAAAATTATTTGCCTATTACTTTTTCAAACAAATGAAAGTTTTTAATGAATCCCAGGATACATCTTTTGGTTATATCACTGTTTTGTGACCCAGATAATGTAATAACACAGCCTAAGAAGTAAACTGACAAAATAAAATAATCAATAAAAAAAACAAAGCATTAATCATTGTGAGCATGTTCGATTTCTCTGGCTGAGATCATGGATGCATTAAGAGATATTTAGAGTTGCTATGGCAACAAGCTGGAGCTAGCATAGCTTTAGCGCAACAGTCCGACCAATAACCACTTATATAATTACAATTTGGCACATCTAAACAAAATCAACAATTACCATCAACAGTCATACCCCTTAGGACCTTTAAAAAGGTTAGCAAACAAGTTGTGATTTACAGATTAGAAAATTAAGAGCCCAAATCCCAGAGGAACTACTGTAGCATAATGTTAAAAAATGACGGCCATTTCCGGTAACTTAACTAAATTTAACAAAGCACAATGATAGATTAAACACAATAGACAGACGAACATTACTAAAAACGTGTCAAAGGTGGTTCGGTGGATTATTAACATTCAAAAGCCGTCATGACTTGCAACTGCGGATGGGGCTTCCTCTGGTAGTAATCCATAGGATAGCTACAGTTCTGGGACATTACACCGTTTGTAAACGTGTTTGATGGATGCAAACCAAAGTGTGACCTCTCTCTTTGTTACAGGCCTACATACATTTATATTTCTATTGTCAGTTGTGTTAGTATAAGTGTATTTCATGAGGTTTTTGTTAATTCCCGTTTGTCTTGATACCCCAAGTGGTTTCAATACACAATTATCAAAAGCAGCTTAACATATTGCATCATTGTAATGAGGTCCTTGGGCATACATTCACTCAACTTTCTACATCGCAAAAAAAAAGATCCATTTGCTACTGTCTAACATAACCTGGTTTCTGAACTGAAGTCAGAATATTCATTTTGGCATGAGGTGGAAGCAGGATTTTCACACAAGCCCATGGAAATCATTTTTCTTTTTGCACAGGTAGACCAAGCTTCTACCATTAGCCTAGCAATCTTAGCTTGTAGTGCATTTTCACAAATAATCCTTTTCATGTCATTGGCACAATGATTAAAAGTGGGTAATTTGTAATGGGAAACACTAATGTGGTAAATGAACATGCGCAAACGTGCCCCTTCCTGCTGAAAACCGGGGCAAGTAGAAGTGGCTGGGAACTCAATATGACCCGCCATCAAAATGTGTGAACCGTGAGGTGACAGGCCATTATATTTCTTCAAAGAGACAATGTAATGCTTACCTGACTCAGACCCTTCAGAAGGTCTGGGCTTGGCATTATCAGATGGAGAATCACCCCTTCCTCCTGGTTTTCGCTTCAAACCTTAAAAACCAAGACAAAACAAGAATTATAGATGCACTTTTGATAATCATATTCTTTTACTATAGCTCTTGAAATAACAGCCTAGTCCTAAAAATGCACAGGAATTATTTGTCTTTCTGTAAGCTCAACAAGGGAATTTAAGCATTACACGGTTTTAAATGAGATCTAACTTCTAAAACACAAGAGGAGCTATAAGCATCACGTGTTTGTCAGTATGAGATAAAGACGTAATTATTTAGGGGGAGCAATGAAAGAATTCTAGAGATCATACCAAATGATCTGGGTGGCGATGCAGAGCCTCTGCCCCTTCTGGCCCGTGGAGATGGTGATCGTCTGTCCTTCCCTGCAGGGCTAATGGGGTTGTCAGGATGATGGACCGGTTTCCGGGGCGGTGTGTTAGATATTCTTTTCATTGCTTTTTTAGGTGAGCGAGAGTTGGAAGAGCTGCTGCCAGAGGACGAAGCGGAGCGAGAGCGCCTCCTGCAGGACACAAACACATTAACAACATTAAAAGTGTATTCTCGTGGGACGTCAGGGGTTTACCCAGTAGAGTGAGTGACTTGGCATTGGCCTGGGTTCTAATCATAGACTGTATATTAATGGACAGCGCATGTGTGACGTCACCCATTGGTTTGATCTGCTATCCGTCGTCGAGTTTGCTGTTACAGGCACAGCCATCTTGGTTACAGATGTGACGATTTTAGACGAGAGGGAGGAGTGAGGGAGGAGCTGCTTACAATCTACGTTACGTTCACTGGCAATCACATCATAGCCACGCCCTAAAATACCCCCTGCTTTATCGCCGATTTAAAAATCAACGAGACCATAATTCAAAAAAATGGGCCCAGATCTACTGTACACAATTGTGGCGGCCAGTAAAATACTAAAACAATATAAATAGATAATAGGTTATCTAATACATAAATAGATTGATCCTTTAACCACTAGGCTGCAGCCACTGACCTGCGGACGGGGGAGCGTCTGTGTCTCTGTCTGGAGCTGGTAGGACCACGTCTGGGGGGGCTCCTTCGACGAGGAGACATCCTCCTCCTGGGACTCGGTCTTCTACGAGGGGAGTAAGATCTGAAATGGGGTATATAGGGAAAGAAGCTTTGACCTTTTTTCTCTTCTTTAAGAACGTTTATACAAGATCATTGGAACAGAAGACCAGAGGAAACCATAATAACTTAAAATGAAATAAACAGAAATTACCTAGAACGGGAGCGTCGCCTGCGAGTGCGGGAATGAGAACGAGAACGATGGTGAGGTCTTTCCCTCCTGCTGTCCTTCTCCCTTTCCCGGGACCTGGGCCTTTCCTCTTTCTTATTAGTCTTCTCTGGCGAAGATTCTTTGACTTCAGTCACAGAGTCTGGTTTCACCACCTCCACAATTGTGTCACTACAGCCCACAGAATGAAGTTTAAAATTCTAACCCAAGGTTTGTATTATTTATGTGAAAGCAAAGCTGCAGTACTATACTGCCTGTTTCTAAGCTAAATATAATTATGGATGAATGCTACTTTTGCTTTTGATCCAATGCACTGCAACAACCCCCTCCCTCCCCCCATTAATAATGAAAGGATTAACATGAAAGAAATTTGAAAGTATGACTCATAAAACTGACTTGAATTACAAAAATGAAACACTTAAAACAAAATAAATCTTATATTAGGAACAAATAAGTACTGACTGAATCCAAGCCAAAGTTTTACACAAGGAAAGTATTTTACAAACCAGATGGATGGAGTTTCTTGGATGACTGGTTCTGGCAGAACTCCTTCCAATGTATCTGGCTCCACAAGCTGCTCCAAAGGTTTCGTGGGCAGCTGCATCAGGGGTGGAGGGGGTGAACTGCTCTCAACTGGACTGGGTTTGCGCCTTGGGGAGCGCGAGGCACTACGTTTCCGTTCCCTCTTCACTGGCGACCTTCGCCGTGGTGATGGTGACCGTGTCTTCCGTCTGGACAGAGAAGTAGCAAACAGAATAAATAGCCTACACACATCCAACATCTGTCCACTGATCTCAATACTGATCTCTCTCTTACCTCCTTGGGCTTTTTGACTGAGCCCTCTCTCTGATGTCCTTTTCCTTCTTATCATCATCGACCTTCTTCAGGGAAGCTAGCTTCTCCTGTTCAATCTACCGGAAATGGAACAACGGGGAAACAATCAAATAACCATCAACAACCATATATGTTCTATCCTGAAATACAGTATTTATACACTGCATACCTGCAAACTCAGAAGGGCTTTTAAAAAAAAAAAAAAAAAAGCATAAAATGACATTCGGCGATATTAAAGAACGGCTTGTTTATTGCCAAGGCCGCAGGGTCAAAATAAAATGTATTAAAAATGTAATAACCTATTTCACCAGTAAATTCCCGTTAAACGACAAAAACAACCACTGGATGGGAAAAGGGTATTTTACAATAACTTTGAATGCACCACGAGGCTGGTGAGGCGAGGCTGACACCAAAGAGATTTTATTGTGAAGAAGACCGTAGGTTTTTGAAAGTCTGTGTTCGTTCGGCTCTCAGTACATATGTAGCTTCTAACTGAATCCATGTGGTTTGACGTTTAGTTTCTAGATTATATCTGCTTTATTTTACGCTTCATGTTTGCTTATGGAGTGGTGTTAACGTTACTGCTGATGAAGACCCAACATTTCCTGATTTTTCCCCTTCATAATGAAAGCATTTAAATAACAAAATAACAGGGGACTTTTGTGGTGAAGAATTTTTAAGAAATGAAACCATTCCAGAGGCAGTTTGACTACTTAATCCGCTGTCTTTCTCCAGAGCTAACGCAGCGCTGTGGAGATATGTCTGGCAATGTCAGCCTTTTAAATAACTAACGTACGAGTACGAGTAGGAATTCTGAAACTAAAAAACAACTTTATTTGAGTAGGAGGCCCTTAATGTGACTCAGGACACATTTCCATTCTCACTGCAATAAGAATGCGGACATATGCTGCCTCGACCTCCTCTGAATGGGGTTTTAGTGATCGGATCTCAATGCGTCCACAATGCGTGTCCTGAGAGCGTTTCCACTTGTACTTAGAGCTGTCCACTTGTGATCCGATCACTCAGATTGCATTTTACTACCAGGTGGAAACAGGGTCTCTGTGTCTTATAGGCATTTTACAAAAGGGTGTTTGACAAATTGTATACGCCTCTACCCAAAACAGTCAGACTTATTTACACCAGCTTTTTCCAAAACTTTGTAATCACTGTCCAGCAACCACAGATCAATGACTTTCTTACAGCATACCGAGCCATTTTGCCAAATTTACTTCAGGGAGAAGCTCACCTGTCTCTGTTTAATTTCCTCTTTCTTCTGTTCAAGAAAAGCAGAGGGGATGCCAGCAATGTTCTCCTGGGCACTCAGCAGCAGGGGCCACAAGTCCCTCATGAACTCCCGGGCATTCTTCCCATTCAAGAAGCCCGTCAGGTTGATCTGCATCATCTTGCTATCTGGGTGCTGCAACACACACACACACACACGAAGGGGGGAGAGAAAAGACCATATGGCCATTGAAATAATGGAAGGCAAAATATCAGGGGGTGGGGAGGGTAGGATCCCACAAATGGGACTACCTACCCTCTAACCCTCACTAAACTATACCTGTGACTGTGTAATTAACTATACTCAAAACATGTAAGACACTGACTACAATTCTTAACATACCTGGGTCCAATACTTGAATCAATAATAAATGTGTGATTGATTTAAAATCGTACTCACAAACTCAAACTGAGAATGCGAGCTAGCTGGGGGGACATATCTAGTGATATAAAAACGGCATGCAATATTGCTTTTATACCTATTTCTGATTCTTATTCCCCAGATATACAATCAATAACATACCCACTAATTACATTTCTGTGTCCCTGCCCACCCCTTGTTCTCCGGTCACCCCACAGTCTACACTTCATGAGTTAAACAAATAGCCACAATACAGAGTGCATTAAAACCCAACACTGCAAGTACAGTTCCGGTGTCTTCAGTGAGTCCCGTGGGATCAGTGGGCACGGAGCTCCCTTGGCTTGCTTCCGCCTCCCTACCGCTTGAGACTCAACCACCTTGAGCTTAATGTTATATCATTTATCTAAATTGCAAGAGACGAACAAGCAATAATGAGTACACAGTTACACAAAAAAGGAGTTTTATTTCAACAACTGATAGAATTATTGTGAGATACCGTAATCTCAATTGAATTTCCCTTTCTTACCATTATGCAACAGTACCCTTTAAACTTAGCTTAACCCAGACCACCCCCAAAATCTATGGCAAACAAAAGATCATACAAAAAAGAACCAAAAAAAATATATTTTTTAAGCGTCAGTTCTGGTGTCACAGATATTAAATAAATACATGTGGTTTTTGGCGTCTTAGGAGAACGAAAGTTATTAATGTGGGTTATACGCTTATAAACCAAAACTAGCATTGAAATATTATACTATGGGATGGAATCCTAGTAATAAATGTATAATGAAGAATACTGTGTGTAAATTACTTACTTATCCTGCCCCTGTTTTCCTATTTCCAAAAGTAAGCCAGTGCAATGGAAATTACCCATTACCCAGACATCACAAGTGGTTCGACATATCAGTAGGGTACACATTACGATGGAATAAAAGGAAACTCTTGAGGACAATGAGCCTACTTAAATACTCTTAACTAAAAGTAGCCAATAGCCTATGATATAAAGAACATGCACAATTAGTATTTAAAAATGAACTACATAACATCAGTGGGGCTCAGCATTACAGCTATACTGGCAAAAGGGATTTTGTTAAGGTCAAAAACATGACCACTACAGATATTTCAATAGCCTTCCAGTTTAAAGAGTAACTTAATACCAAACAGAAAAGTATCGTTTCCTGTGGTTCAAAATCTCAAGTCTGACGACATGCAACTGAGATGCTGGGTGCTGTCAGATACTTAACAGACTTGTTACAGAATAACTCAAAATCAGATGAAAATCTTGTTTTTGTTGACCTCCAGAGGTTGAAGTTCTCAATTTGCTACAGTGATGTAGATACACAACAGGGGTGTGTTCATGGCACTCTCACATCCCTGTAAGGTGTAGTCACAAGTGCAACAGAAAACCCTGCTGACCACACCCAACAGAGGTGCAAAAGAGATAAAACTTTAAATCAGAGGCACAATACTTTTCAGATTGGTGTTAAAATACTCCTAGTTACTCTTTAACGAATGTAAACAAGGAGATCCATTACTCTAAACACTAGGCTGTGGCAAATTGTTAAACCCTCCCTGATTTCATCCTATAATTCCAGTTACATTTAAAAGGGATCTGGGCAATTTATTGATGCACTGCTAATACCTACAGAACATGATTATGGCATTGTTCAGGTATGTCTTTCACTGACATGATATTGGTAATCCCTGCATATAACTCACCTCAAACCACACACTGCATCATGAAGGGAGAGTTGGGCTCAGTGACTTTGGGCTCAGGAGAGAGCTAATTAGGTGTTGGTGCTATACTTCTGATGCAAGGTATAACATCCATATTGGTTCAGGCCTTTTAAATCATAAATCACATCATCATTAGAAGACTGCTGAATAAAGGCACTTTGTCACATAACAGCAAAACATAGTTATGTCATAAATCAGTTTAACACCAATTGTTACTTTACCCATTCAATTTCAAATTTGACTAGGATTTGCTTACATCCCTTCTTACTATCTAAACAATGCCCTCAAATGTATGACAGTTTTGAAAAAAACAAAAACATAAAACACTTTAAAGACATTACCTTCTCCTCGAGCTGGTTAAATATGAACTCTATGACGACATCATCCTCGAACCCCAGAATCTCTGTCACTCGCTGAGTAATCCAAGGTTTGATGACTTCCAGGTTCACTTTGGTCATGTCCACCTAAGGGTGAAACAAGCAATCAATGGTAGCCAGTTAGTAAAGACAATAAAATGACCTGAGGCTTCAATGTATAGGCTGTGTTTCACAGTTTCATGCAATCATAAACAACAGCGACTGCCACATCACAAACATAACTAGTCAGTACATCTTTTCAAGGCAGCAAAATGTGTTTGAGAAAGAAAGGGGTACTGACAGTGTAAAAATAATGCAAATGTAGATGATCTTATACCTTCTTGTCCAGACATTCTGCAAACTTCAGCTGCTTCAGCAGTTTCTTCTGCTTGTTGCTGAAACGGTTGTCTTGCTCCGCACTTGTGCCCTGGGGAAAAATCAACAATCGACTCTTAGTTGGTTAATTTAAGTTGGCAATAATATCTACACGCTTATAAACGTATGCTTACAACATGTCTTGCACATTATTCATTAAGATGCATAACAACTTCCTTGGTATTTGGCCAGTGTAACGTAAGCGTGACTGTACTAACATACCGGTGATACTTACATCAACATCACACTGAGTTAAAGTTAAGTTGGAAAACATAATTATACTTGTGCTAACACATGACGTCACGTTAACATTTTATTATTAGTTTAATACAGTTTACGTGACCACAGTACCGTGTTAAATCTAAACCGTCAAACTGAATCAGATATGACGATGATACCAACAAGCTAACGTTAGCTAAGCTAATAGTCAGCCTGCTTAATCCTCCAGGGGAAACTGACAGGCTAATATTAGCCACCAGCTGGAGGCTATCTTGACCGACAACAGCGCTGACATAGACAGAGTATCACAAGTCACATTAGTGTTGTTATTCAGTGCATCTACTTATTTTAGCTAACGTTAGGGTAGTAGTTATCGTGAGTACTCCACAGAGACGGAAGCGGTGCACCATGGCCATGGCCGCCCGGACGCCATCTTAGCAGAAGTAGCTAGCTAGTTAGCTAGCTAGGTTGGCTCGTCTATTTCCTGCAAATGAATATGTAAAGGCTATTGTGTGCAGGCAATGTATCGTTACATAAGGCTATAGGGTAACAAACAAAATTATGTAAAGACGTGTAAACTCTGGATATAGTCCAGTTGAAACACGGCTCTTGTTGAAATCCAAGATTGTTTGTCATCAGTTAATAGACGGAGCCCTGACCACAACGTTACCGCCTGACTGTATGTCCACCTAAATACAGCATATTAATGTATAAAACAAGGAGTATATATATCCATGCAACTTAGCAGTAAGACACTAAAAAGTCAGAAATACTTTTGTAGAACTTACGCGGAAGAATCCCGCGTCCATTATCGGAGAAAATGGATATTAGCAGGCGGTGTTGAGAAAGACGTGCGTGGCTCCGGTGAGATTAGTACTGGCGAGCCGGATGAAGGGTGCGCCTCTACAGGACAGAACAAGCACTACATCTACTGTAATAACTTGCTTGAGGAGAAGAGGGGTACATTCATTAGTAGGCCTTTATCCTACGAAGCCCCTCCGAACGGTGATTTTTTTTTTTTGTATCTTATGCGCACAAGACAAATAGCTACACTGTGGGACCAAGTTAATTATCTTGTGCGCGAAGATTTACTGACACATTATCTTGTGAGATAAAAAAAAATATCAGTAAATTATCTTTTGTGCACAAGCTAAATAACTTTCGGGTACAAGATATTCAACTTGTTCCCACAAGATAACTTGTGCGCACAAAGTAAAAAAAAAAACAATATGAGTAATTATCTTGTGCGCATGAGATAACTTGTTTCCACAAGATAATTAACTTATAAAAATATCACCATTCAGGATTTTATTGGCTCCTGACCTGTTTGTGAATAAAATAAAACTGTGAAAAGTTATTCTTCTTCTTTGATGTTTTATGGCAGTTGGCATCCACAATGTTGCCTTACTGCCTCCTTCAGGTTTTGCTCTCTCCCTCAGTTTTCCATTAATCTTCTTTCCAGACCAGTCACTCTCAAAAGACTAACACTTTCTTTCCTTGGCGACTAACTCCACACTAAAATGGAGCCTTTACTTTAAACATGATAATACTCTTCCTATTTTCTGTAATTGTGTCACCATTTCTTGATGTTTTCTGCTAAATCCCCCTTGATAGCACGCCAACTGCAGATCCTGTTGCTTATAGTTTGTGGGTCTTTTGAGCCATCCGTAAACAATTGGAACACTGTCTTTATACTTATGGTCCCTATAACTATAGTATTCATTGCTTAAATCTGTGGTCTTATTCCTGTTCCAGATCTACAGACATATTTTTTAAACTCCCAGACAGGTCTTGCAGGCCACAACAATGTTGCACAAAACTCTTCACATATCTTTTGCCATTTGCTCTCCTGTCAAGCCAAAACCTCCTTTTCATTTCCTCTTTTTCTTCCATGTCTGCATCACCCTTTTTGTTGGATGGTTATCTTCATGTCCCCTTAAATTGACCCAGTAATTGGCTACTAGCTGTTTCTGACGTAACCGCAATGGCATTTCACTGCCATCAACTTGGGGGTGCACACACTGGGGAGGTTCTATCCTGATACTAAACATAATCTTAGAGCCCAAGCTTGCTATCCAGGTCTGCCAGCACAGAAAGCTGCTGGTCCATATAATATACTCCTGTAGTCTAATCTCGATCTTATTAAGACTACATAAATATATTTCAAAGATGCAAAATCAGCTCCCCACCCCAATCAATTTTTATTTATTTTTTAAATTTTTTGACTACATATCCATGTCAATCTCAGATCGAAATACACTCCTGAAAATCGAAAACTCTCAACTCTCTCCAAGTTATTTCCATACAGTTTCAAATTACATTCCCTTTCTTGTGAAGAACATAGCTTTTAAACATAGCTTTTGCTTTTGTTCTTGCATTTTCTTAACTATAAGTATTCAACATTTTCTCCCTCTTTTCCACAAAACCTGTCATCAGCAAACAATGATCTCCCCACATCCTTTGAAAAGTTCTGCAAAATGTTACTTTAGTTAAACAAGTATCATCAGCAAAGTGTACTTGTGGAAGTATTTAGTATGCAGAATTTATAAAGTAACTATTTTATGTTGGTGAAATAAATGTTAACTAAAAACTACAATAACTCTCTCTGAAATGTAGTAGAGTAGAAGTACAAGTAGGCCTACCTTAAAATGATATCTAGTTACTACCCTAATCAATGCTATCAATACTATATAACAATACTATCCTCAACATCATCCTACTTAGTAGGAAAATCACATTCTATGTAGAATACGAAATCAACTATTTACAATAATCACTGCTGTTTGGGTAAATCCTTTTTATTATTATTATTCAAGGTCTGATTCAAAATACACTGCATTTTTATACATTGCTTTCCAAAGCAAACTACAGTAAATAAGGCTTAATTTGATATTGGTGCTCAATCATAATTTAAAATAACACTTCTGGCCAAAAAAAGGCAAAAATAAAGGCTTCCTATTAGATGCCACAGCAAGGGTATGGGATTGCATACAGTGTGTGATATTCACTTGATAGACTATATTATAAAAGACTGCCAGTAAAAACAGTCAGAATCCGCGGTGAGTCATTACAGTCCAGAGTTAACTTAGCCAGCCATTCCAGGTGATCCTGGAATCAAAGTGTCCAACAAATGTGTTACCCTAAGTGTGCAACTGGTCCATATTGTATTAGACAGTTCCATAGACATTGTAACGTTGTGTCCATTGATGTGTTTAACATGGCATTTGGAAATCTCTTTTTCTGTTCCGTCTGAGGCAACATGTGTAAAGTGATGCTTATACCATGATAACGATTAAAAACAACAAAGATGGAGGGAAGGTTTGACAGTATATTATTCCCTAAAAAAGACTGAAATGTGTGTGTTTGAGTGCATGTGTATGACATCTCACTGTCCACTGCATATTGAGAGCATCTGTTCCAGAGTAACGGAGGATACTGGTTGACAACATGTGAAAGTGAAGGAAAAGGAAGTGTTGGTAAATGCAACCTGAAGGAAAGTCAAGGGTAGGGCATTGGTCTGTCTTTGTGGAGCAGGTTTTGCTAGCTGACTGGCAAACCCTCGCTTTTCCTCTTGTCTCGAATGGAGTGCAGCATGTCTGACACCAGCGTGTCAAGCCCGAAGACTGGTGCCCAGCCCCAATCTCTCCTGGCATTAGAGTCATCGAACCTCACGGGCCAGCTGTCTGCTGCAAAATGACAAGCAAGATGACCACATTACTTCCATCATATCAGTTCTAATTTAACGATAGCAATATCAATGCCACAAATCATTTAAAAAATAAAACAAGATACAACTTAAAGTAAAACTCATTACTTTCAGTTCCATCCAAGAAAAGACCTAAAAACCGTACAGATGTAGCTTTCTCTTAAAATGCCACACACTTTAACATGTTAACATGTCATTACAGCTAGAGACAGAGTCAATCAACTCAATTGTGCCTTTTGGACAATTTAGAAATATGGTTTTAAACCTGCACACTTCTACTTGTAACTGCTTTACATAATTGTATTTTATTTTGCATCCCTATTATCCTAATGTATTTATCAAATACTTTTCCAATTCTGGATGTTTTATTGTCTTTCTATATTTCTCATGATTGTACTTTCTGTGTTGTTGTGTATGAATGAACATGAATGATATAGCGCTCCTTGAACAAGTGAGAAAATCATTGATAAATCAGATGTACAATCTCACACAGATTTTGTGTGTAGGTATGTGTACCACTTCGTACCGATGGTCTGGCGGACAGAGTCGGGATTGTAGGTGACTTTGAAGTGAGGGAGATGCTTGCGGATTTCTTGGGCCACCTCTTCTGGAGTGAAGCTCATGGCGGCGATGTTGTAGGTACGCAGAGACAGCTGGCACTCTGGAGCCTGCATGAACTCTACAGTGGCACGGTGGCAGTCAGAGATATGCATCATGGGAAGGCGGGTGTCGGGACGCAGGTAGCACTCATGGTGACCTGTGCTGAGAGCATCGTGGAAGATCTGAACTGCATAGTCTGTGAAGACAGAGGTCCGGAGTGCCTAATCTATAACATCGAGCTGATTACACTGAATATAGATGTGGCATGTGTAGATGTGAAGTGATGCAATACCTGTTGTTCCTCCTCCGGGAGGTGTGTTGACTGATATCACACCTGGGTAACGTAGGCAGCGGAAGTCCAGACCATATTTATGATGGAGATACTAAAGAAATAGACAAAGAATATTGAGATCTTTTAACATTTTACGAATGGATGTATCAGGATACTATGTGCATGTGTATTCATGTGCATTGTAAGATAGACACACCTCCCCCATCAGTTCTCCATGCACTTTGGACACACCATAAATGGTTCGAGGTCTTTGGACACAGAGGTCAGGGGCTGGGTCACGTGGAGAAGAGGGACCAAATGCTCCAATGGTGCTGGGGACAAAGAGGCGCAGGCAGTTCTCTAGGGCCAAGTCCAGCACATTATGAAGACCTAGATGGACAGCAGAACATCCAAAGTGAAGTTTAAACATAAAAATCCCTAAAAATGTGGTACATGTAAATGTGTATCTATTCAGCAGACCTGTGATGTTGATCTTGCGTGCCAAAGCCACATTAGCTTCGCCAACAGCACTTAGCAGAGCACTGTAGTGGATCAGCCAAGTGACACGATAATTTACAATCAGTTCTCGGAGATGTTTGTAGTCCAACACATCAGCGTATACAAATGGACCTATTAGGAAAAGAGAAGAAGGTGGAAAGACCAATGAAAAGAAAGTAACCAATGATTTAAACAGGAGGGAAATAAGCTGTACATTCTGTTAAATGTAAATTGAAGAAGGATGTAAATTGTGTGAGTAAAACACAACATTGAAGGTGAAAAGAACTTGATTTGGTTTTGCATACCACTGCTGAAAACGTCAGGTGGAGGCTTCTTAATGTCTGACAGGATTACATTCTCTGTTCCGTACTGTTTCCTAGACATTAATACAGATATGATGACATTCAAAATTTCAAACACATTTTGACTTTAATATCTCAGGAATTTCTACATGTCTCACCTCAGTAACTGTGCCAGTCCCACACCTAACTGCCCAAGACCACCTGCATACATAGACAAAGTTTTATGTGGTGGTGTATCTGTCCTGAGAAAACAAGACAACGTTTGGAGTTTGGTATGAAAATGGTATCAATGTTTTTGGTGCACCACGCTTCAGCTTTTTGTTTGTTCCAACGCTTTATCCTGGGACAAAAAGTGACAGCAGACTATTATTCTCCCCACAGTCACTCATTGGCTCTTTTATGTCACGAGCACTGTCTGTACGCACCCTATTGTGATGAGTCAAAATGGGGTCCTGCTGCTGGTCCACAGTGAAAACAACTCGAAAAGAAAAAAACGACAGCATGTGTCCAGTATTCCACTCATGCCATTGTTTAATTTAAATATAGGATCTGCTTGGAAGTCAATAACTCTCTCAGCTCCCTGAAAAGATGTCCTTGAGAAAGGCACCTTAACCCCTATTGTAACTGCTCTGCGGCCAACAGTACAAAACAGTAGCTGCACAATGAAAGTGGTAGAAAACAATGGCAGCTTCACAGGTTCAGTGTTTGTGTAGCTGTGGAAAAGTCCACCTTTCTTTCCATCTTTAGCTATTATGCGTTCATGACAGAAAATAGCATTTGCATTACCCGTGATGAGGACACGGGGGTTTTCCCGAGGAGGTGGAGGGCTGCAGGTCTCACGGCTGTTCCACCTGCTCATCTGCCTAGGCAAACAACTGATGCTGCGACCGGGCAAACTCCGCGCCCTGCTGAGACAACCTCGGCAAAACAGGCCCAGCGTAGCCGCAATGGGCACACAGACCCCCGGTTGCATGTCCAGTAGCAGTCCTTAGAAAAGTTAAATTCAACCATAACTGATGACACAGAACTTCTACATTGTGGTAGTGATCATTGGGGGCATACACAAGTTGAATAGAATAATATTACAGACACAAATTGAACTTAATAGGACAAAAAAAAAAAAAAACATTTTTACCTGTGTGCTGACAAAATCAGAAATCCCAGACAGATGATTCTTGGTCCAAAACCAGCCGATGCAACTTAGGTTAGTAAAACAAAAGTATTCCTCTGAACTAAATCACGAAATAAGAGCTGATAAGAGGCATTTAAGTGTCAGAATTAAAAGATTACCGTCCAACTGGTCAATGTTTCAGTTCACCCAGTAACCAATGGATCAATAAGCAGATGTAGGGAAAGTCTTGCTGGGCTACATGGTTCTTGTCCACATTGTACACTCGCGGCTCTTGACTAAACAGGACTACAGTCTCCAGCTTGCAAAGCTCCGCGTGTGCAAACATGCGGACTTGCAGTGTACAGGGATTTGTATTGTGACGAGAGTTTAGCTGAGCTTAACAGGACTGGGAGGTGTGTCAGTTATACAACCTTCTTCTATTCATAAAATCCATGAGAGTTATTATGTCAGAAAATATTTTTTTATCAAGCAAAACATAAAAACAAACATACATTAAAAATATAGTTTGTTAAGCCCTAACATATGGTGTGAAAATATAGAGGTCTAATCAGCATCAAATGACAACAATTATGTTTTTTTATACTATTTGTTATGAAAGAAAAAAAAAAAAAACACTGTACATTAAAACACAGCAAGTTGTTACAAAATTTGAAACAACAATTCTAGAGTCAAAAGGCATTTCACATAAACATTCCTCCTAAAAACATGTTCTACATGTTCAGGCTGAACATCTTGACTCCTTCACGTACTGACAGGGCATCAGCTGAGCGCCAGTTTCCCCCACTTAAAGACCATGTTCCTTATTTCCTCCTGAACCTCTTCAAGGTGACGAGCCTGTGGGGTCCGCCTCAGAAAAAAGCCTTAGGATAAAACATGGGCTTAAGTCAGCGTCAACGCTTAATAAGTAAAATCCCAGAATGATCAAAGTTAGCATACAACTCTAAATAATGAAAGCATTGGGCTTACATTAGAGGATGTTGAATGAGCATCTCTGCTGAAAGTAACCACAGGAAGAAAAAATTAAATGAGATCATGTTTGAATACATCACCTCTCCAAAGCTGTAGGGACTGAGGGTGGACTGAGGGCCAGATTGCCAGCTCAGTGTGTTCATACAAGGGGTTAGAGTAGCAGTCTCTCTCCCTGGGCCTCAACAGTGCCTGGAACAAACAGTGAGTGTTCTCCTTCAGTCCTAGAACACACCTGAGAGGGAAAAGTGAGGTGAAATGTCACCTTGGACGTAAAGATTGTTTGTAAGAATGAAACTGTTGAGCTTTGTCAACCATCAATTCCCCAACTGTGAAGTGCGACTGACCTCTCCTGATCGCTGTTACACAGGAAGGTGCCATAGTTGGACGCATAGGCCTCAGTCGCCAACCTCAGGAGCAGCGCCTCAGAGAAGCCCAGTGCCAGGGGGAACTGACGCCACAGCTGCCACACACAGTCCAACAGCAGCAGGAAGACCGGGGACTCCTGCTGGAGACGGGCATGGGAGTAGGCCGAGTGGGCACATCGCTGCTGGAATGGGTGTCCTGCCTGGAAAGAAGAACACTTGCTCATATAAACATGCATACAGTACACACCTATTCCTTTTCTGTGGCCATTCCAACTTATTAAAAGGGGCTCATGCTGGGGCACAGTTGAACTCTTATGACTTGTTGATCAATTTGTACTTGTACTTTGTAAGTTGGTTAGTCAATGTACTTCAGTCTTGTCAGTCTTTAATTAATTCTAAATCATCAACAGCTACTTTCCTCCATATGATTTAATCTTCTGAACATGAGATGTCAGTTGTTTGTTGAAAAATATTGTGTAGAAAAAACAAATTCTGTTTTAGCTATGAAAGCTTCCAAACAGTGAGCACTTGTGCATTATAAAATATTTAAGGATGATGATCACAAAAATTAGCTACCCCTAAAATGTTGAGAAATGCTGCACTTGAGGTAGAATTGTTGGAGATGGTAAACATTTGGAAACAGAGTACAAGAGTTGAAGCACATTTCCTGTTAAGGGTAGACTGTAGAGCAATATCCTTTCAGTAAGAGATTTGGCCATAACCACATGTGAGATTGTGCTTGAAAAACAGTCGACAGCCCCGCAGCAAAACTGTGAATGTTAAAAGTAATACAATTCAATATGCTCTTACTTTGGGGCGTGCTTTAAGTTCTTAATTCTACTGAAAAGAGTTAACCTGAACGTTAAGCTTTATTTAAAGGTGCAGTAGATAAGACTTATAAAACTAACTTTCTGTCATATTTGCTGAAACTGACCCTATGTTCCAGTAGAACTACATTAAGCAGGTCATTTAAAAAAACGTCCGGCTCCTCTGGCACCACCTACAGCCTGTAGCACAGCTCCCTGTTCAGTTGCACCAATCAGGGCCGGGGGGGTCATGCACACACATTCATTCTCCCTTGTTGGGGGAGGGGCTTAGGAGACCGTTTTGGGCTTTAGCAGAAAGGGGGGAGGGACTGAGAAGTTGTTGATGTTTTTGGCTAAGTCCTGGATCTTCGCAATCATACCTACAGCACCTTTAATGTGATTAGCTTTTTTGTATCCCAAAAAATGATTTCAGGCGTACTAATTAGACATTTTTGTACACACACATACACTCACCTGTATCCACTCCCTCTCCAACAGAGCCAGGAAGCCCTCCAGGGTGCGGCAGTATGGGTCCATGATGAGCTGAGCCAGAGTGCTGATGAGCAAAGTGGAGTCTTTCCCTTCAGAGCCGTAAACCAGAACTGAATGACCGTCCCTGGACAAAACCAATAGATGTGCTACAGTACAGTCCTGTTCCTCTACGTGTATAAGACAAGTCATACATGCATTTATTCAAGCATTTACAAGTTCTCTATTAGCGCTGATAACAGGTTTTATATCAGTAAGATGTGTCTTTGATATTTGATTATTTTTTTAACTTTGCTTTCCTTCCCCTTCAATTTTACAGTAAGTGACAAAAAGTCTTGTGCCAAACTGTCCCTTTAGACAAGAATATGTGGTTACACTTTATTGGAAGGTATCTACATAAGAGTGACATGACACTGTCATGAACATGTCATAAACATTATAAACAAGTCATAAATGTTTATGACTAGGGCTGGGCGATATGGAGAATATCAAATATCATGATATTGTTGACCAAATACCTCGATATCGATACCGCAACGATATTGTAGTGTTGACTACTGGTTCTTTCACAAAATATTTACACAATGAGATTTTTGATAAATAATAATAATAAATAATAATAACAGTTACAACAGTCTGGTAAGTTCAGAAAATGACATAACTTTACTGTAATGCAGCCTTTAAAACCAGGAAAAGACATATTACGATATCCAAAATCTAAGATGATATCTAGTCTCATATCACGATATCAATATAATATCTATATATCGCCCAGCTCTATTTATGACATAACGCTTCTTTTAGTAAGTGTCATTCGGTTTTTGTCATGACAAGTTATGATTAGGGTTAGGGTTCATGTGTCATGACTGTGTCACGACAGTGTCATGTGTTCATGACAGTGTCATGTCACTCTTATGTAGATACCTTCAAGTAAAGTGTTACCGAATATGTTTTTGACAAGAGATAAGTGCACACTCCGGTCATCAGGCAGAGGCCTTTTAGCTGTACCCAGAATAAGATCCAGGTCCGGTGGGGGAGCCTTCAGTTACTTTGGTCCTGCTCTCTGGAACAAGCTGCCTGATGACCTGAGGTCAGTCACAACTGTGTGCACATTCAAAAGCAAACTCAAAACCTTTTTTATTTTCTCAGGCATTTGTTTAATTACAGTATGTGTGTATGAATTTGTATGGTCACACTTGTATAGCTTGTTTTTTGTTGTTTTTGTTGATTGACTTGTTGTGTATTCTTATTTCTATTCCTGCTTTGTTTGAATGTGTATGCTGTTTTAAATGTAAAGCACTTTGGGGTGACCTCTAGCTCACCCAGTAAGAGCGTGCACCCCATGTAGGCTGAGGCCTTTGCAGCGGCCCAGGTTTGAATCCGACCTGCTGGCCTTTGCTGCGTGTCATCCCCCATCTCTCTCCCACCTTTCCTATCTATCCACTGTCACTCTGAAATAAAGGGAAAAAAGCCCCCCAAAAAAAAAAGTAAAGCACTTTGGGCTTACGTGTAACGAAAAGTGCTATATGAATAAAATTGACACTGACTGTAATGATCCCACCACAGAGACACAGCGTGGGTGTAGTCCTACCTCTCCACACACTCCGCCAGCAGACCAGCAGTTGACAGGGCAGTTTGGACGTGAGACAGCCACTTTGAATTTTCAAGCTTACTGAGCCAACGGTCCATATTATGGTACTCGTCACCGCAGGCCTCCACCAGTTTAATTAGACTCTCCTGCAGTGCTTTACCCCTGTACACGCATAGAAAGACAATAAGTTGAAGTAGGTTAGTTTAATGGGACATCATAAAATGGTGAACAGCCTCATCCATACTTTTCACAAACCTCTCCATTTGTCTGTGCAGTCTCTTCCAGCTGCTATAACACGATTTGGACTCAAACCCTCCGCCTGTCATGCTTGCCTGCAGCGCCTGCTGACTGGAGCGTGTGTCAATAATGTAACCTTTGTCTGAGCCTTCAATCGCAGCCTGGAGGAGTTGCTCATCTTCCCTGCAGCGCTTCCTATTGGCTCCCGTCAGCAGCTGACTGCTGCGCATAATTACCTGACAAGTTAGATTACAATTGTTTAGTTGCATATATGAATTTCAGTCTAGCAGTGGAGACAAATGAAAGCCCCTCACCATGCCATTCTTCCTATGGTAGTAGCAGAGGACAGGGAAGCGTCCTCCCTGTCTGAATTTGGCCACCTTCTCCAGCATGTCATCGTCTATGTTCTTAGGGACGATGACAGCTGGAGGGTAAGAGGGACACACTAAGTATTCTCTGTTCACGGTGCTTAGTCTCCACCGATCATGCTGCAAACAGAGGAGAGAGAGGACAATGAAGTCTGGTCACACTGACGGTTTTGAAAATGTGAACTTTAATACACATAAGTCATGTAACCTGCACACAGCACATTCATGTTTACGACCCAGCGCGGACTCTAACAGCTTTATGTCAAAGGTTACCAAAGGGAAACAGGAAAACAGCTCTAACGTGGGTGGGTCCACCTTCTATTGCATATAGCACTTGGTCACTGCTGATTTGTTCACTCTTAAACCCTAGAGGGCAAATAAAAGAAGAGGCCAAACCTAACAGCAATATTACATTTTCACCCAGAATGAGAACATGCAGCATCGGAAAAACGACACCCTTCTTACATCTGTAGAATACATATAAAGCTACAGCCAGGTGGCAGTTATCTTAGCTTAGCTTAGCATAAATACTGGAAACAGAAGGAAACAGCTCGCTTTTCAAGTGTCTTTGTAAAGGTAAACAAAATCTGCCGACCAGCAAAAACGCTAAAGCTCACTAATGAACATGTGATATTGTGTTGGTTCAACCCATGTAAAAACTGAACTGTAAAAATTACAAGTTGTGGTTTTCTGGAGTCTCTGATTGTTGCCTGGCAACCTCACAATAACGACAAGACTCCAGGAGGCCACAGTTATCTGCCAAGAAATCGTGCGGCAAATAATCTAACAATAATAATAATAATAATAATAATAATAAACTGAATTTGTATAGCGCTTTTCATGGACTCAAAGTCACTTTACAGGGCAGGGTACAAAACAAAACAAAATGAAGCAGAACAAAACAAAACAAAACAAAACGAATCAGAACAAAACAAAACAAAACAAAACAAAAGATTCAGGCACAGATGAAAAGGGAGGGGGGGGCGTGGGGCTACGGATAGGCAGAGGTGAAGAGATGGGTCTTGAGGCGGGACTGGAAGATGGTGAGGGACTCAGAGGTGTGGCTCTCTTGGGAGGAGGGGGTTCCAGGGCCTGGGAGCTGCCCTGGAGAAGGCTCTGTCCCCAAAACTGCAGAGGTTGGACTTGTGGATGGAGAGGAGACTGGCTGAGGTGGATCTGAGGGACCGTGAGGGTTGGTAGGGAGAGAGGAGGTCAGTGAGGTATGAGGGGGCCAGATGGTGGAGGGCTTTGTAGGGTAGGACCAGGATTTTGTAGGTGATCCGGTGGGAGATGGGAAGCCAGTGGAGTTGTTTTAGGATTGGAGTGATGTGGTGCCAGCATTTGGTGCGGGTGATGAGTCGGGCGGCTGCGTTCTGGACCAGTTGGAGTCCTATAAAACTTGTTGTGTATATGATTTTTGTTTGGAATAAACAAATGAGATATAGTGTGTAAGTGAGCTAAGGTGCTGATATGCAGATGTTTTACCTTTGGACAAAGCCAGGCTAGCTGTTTCCCCTGTTTCTAGTCTTTATGCTAAGCTAAGCTAACCATGTCTTGGCTGTAGCCTCATATTTAACAGACAGATATTGTGGTGATCAATCTTCTCATCTAACTCTAGAAAGTAAATAGGTGTATTTCCCAAAATGTTAAGCTGTTGCCTTTAAACTCTATTTGACAAACCACATTATACAAAGCTCAACTCTCATGGAAGTGGTAGGAATCAGCTGGACGGATGTGCGCAGACATGCAAGCTCCAACCATTTTCTTCTGTTTGAAAACTAAAGATATCCTACATGTTCTGGGAACATTGTGCCTATAAAACATATCCAACAATGCTGCCCTCAAGTTCCACCCCTCACTATAGCAACATGCTATTCCCAGCGGAAGACGTCTGTCCATTAAGCACGAATTCAAGCTGTGTGCAGCACATTCTGAAGTTAAGGGAAAACAAATGAAAGCTAAGCAACAGGGATATCCTGAATCTTGACCCCTGCATTCAGTTTCTCTGGCATTTTCCTGTCATGGGGTTGTTGGATCACTGTTGGGATACTGTGTGTATATGTTTTGTCCATGTGTAATTACATCCATGTGCAGCAGAAACAAGTTTGTAAAATACAGAGTCTTATATGTTGCTTACAAGTTCCTTCATTTGACTGTAGTGCTTTTCAGGGGACGAGAGACCCCACTGGTCTGGCAGGTTGGCATCACAAGGTCTGTAAAAGAAAGGGTACATCTCTGACACACTGTCCAGACAGGACAGGGTCTGGAGAATGAGACAGAGGGATTAAAGAGAATGTTATCAGGTGTGAAGCACAAATAAGAAACGCTGTATTCAAAGAAAGTATGAAAGATCGCATTGTAAGACAGAAAATACAGATTTCCTTATACCTCGATAGAGCGTGCAATGTTGAGACACTGCTCCATGCCTGGGATGTCAAGCTGGAGCACGTGCAGATCTTTACACTTGATAGTAATCGTCCCTGAAGATACAGATATTCTACACACACACACACACACACACACACACACACACACACACACACACACACACACACACACACACACATCACTATGATTCTGAGGCAAAACAATTGAAACAATACCCCTGTGTCTACTTCCCCTCTCACCAGCCCGTGTTTTGACTAGCTGTGTAGAAAGTTTGACTGAAAAGGAAGGCAAACCCAGTCAATGGGGCTTTCTCTTGCTGAGAAATGGGTGTGCAACCCCTATTCTCTGCTGCTGACCGAAAATATACATGGAGGGGATTTCAGCAATGCTTAGGCTCTCACAAAGCTAAAAAAAAGCTGTAAGTGGCAAGCAACACACAACACGACATGTGTGGCAGGGGGTGAGGAAAGAGAGGATGCTGTAATCTTGTTAGCAAATGTCCTCCTTCAGCACTGTGGGCAATAAGAGCAGCAGATACATGGCAACACAAATGATGTCCAACCTTTTTTGACTGTTGCCTGCATTAGCGAAGACGCAGGAGTAGCCCAAAAGGTTTTCCACACTGGTTAAAAAGATTTGAAGAGGATGATGGAATTAAACATTAATTAGACATTCACTGACAGTCATGTTGATTGGTCATGTTGAGTAGTGTGATTTTGTTTGACCAAGTTTGTGAGTGCTAGAAAGATCTATAAACCCATATTAAGTGCTCTAATTAAGCAATCAAATACATCATTAAGGATGTTAATTGAATTCTGTTGAATCAAATGTTATGTTTTTGGCAATTTGGAAACAAATGGAAGCAAATAACTGCTGTTTTATATCTTGATTTTATGATGCACTGCTCAATTAAACTACTTGATAATAAGATGTTTGTTGCGGTCACCTTTTCTCAATGGCATCGATGTTCCTGAGGAGCAGCAGAACCTGCCGAGAGCTGCCCTCCTCCCTGTCCGAGAAGAGCAGGTGGTGGCCGGTGATGCACAGGGTGCCTCTGCTCGGCGGGTGTAGCGGCTGTCGGAGCACAACATCCTCCACATTCGCGGTCTTGATATGCTCAGAAAACTCCATCAGCTCCACGTCACGTCACAAAGCAAAAACCCTCCGCTGCTGAACTTCTTTTACTGCACAATTAGGGCCAAATCACTTCCTCGTCTCTCTTGTAATAAAGTGAAAGCTTCCTCCTCTCTTCACTCAGTTAGTTGGGTAGCAGAGCAGTTGTACTCGACGATAAGGAGTATATAAATAGATTCATTTTTTTGTCTGAACATAGTCAGACTCTTTGTGTTGCTACACCTTCCCCTCACACAAGTGGCTGGGCACGAGAATGCTCTGGAAACGAAGATGTGTTGCTTGAGGCTACACAAGACGGAAGTGCACGTTTCCTGAGAGATAGCAGCAGAGCTGAAATGTGTCACATAGTTTGCTGGTAAAAGTTTTGCACATCGTGGGGGAGAGTGGGAGAGACACATGACAAGAATGTGCTTGTCATATAATACATGACCACTAGATGGCGGCATAGCCTACTCAAACGTAGAAAGCTGGTCTTAAATCACGACCCAAGCAATTTGCATAGTTTAGGGGTATTATTTGACTTATAATACCACAATGTAAAAATACTTAAATACAAGTAAAGACACTACTTTACTTAGTAGTTAGTTTACTTAGTAATTGTAGCCTACATATTATCATCAGCACAATGTGCTAGTAGGCTAGCCTTTTTAAAGTAAAAGCACTCACGTGCAGTATGTCCCATTTCAAAGTATTAGGCTATAGTATGATATAGCCTAGGTTATGGGCTAATATGTTATTGTATTGGTATTACTGATGTACAAGAGTGCAAGCAGCATTTCAGTGTATCTACATTTAACTATTTTTATAGGCCTACTGTTCTTGTGTAGTTTATTTTTTGCATCATATTTTGTAAGTTTTGTATGTAGCATGTTTATCTATCTTATGCAGCTTACTTTTGATAGGCTACTTTAAAAAAAAAAACGTTTTGGTGATAATACCTCTGCAGGACCTTTACATGTAGCCTAATGGAGCATTTCCACACTATTGTTACTTGTTAGGCAACCCCAGCCTCTCTGTCCTCTGCGGTATGGGCGGTCACTGGCGCTTATCTCCCTATAAAAGGAGGTAATGAGCTGTTGCGCTCCAATCGCCAAACTGCTAATCCAGAAAGCGAACATCACGTGAATCCCCAAAGACTGCGTTCATCATTGCGCCGATGGATTTTAAAAAGTTTGGAGGAGAGTCCTCCGAGGGGGACACCGAAGATCTGGACAGAGTGAAAGCACTAACAGAAAAGCTGAAGTTGCAGACTCGCAGACCGTCCTATCTGGAGTGGCAAGAGAGAGTTGAGAGTCGACCGTGGAAGGAAAGTTACCCAGCAGACAGCCCGGACTCGGGAGGACAAGTCGTTTCCATGCCTGCAATTCTGAGAAATGAGAACTCAGAGCTGGTTGTGCGCAATATATGTGGCTTTGATACCATTGATGATGCTTTGGTGTTTCTCAGAAAAGAGCTGGTGAGTGAGCATTTTATTTTATCCAACCATCTATTTATAAGATAATGTGGCAAAAAGTGGACAGTTCCCTATGCATATTTGTGAAACAGATGTCTATCTTCCTACTACTCCTCTAAGGTATAGTCACCTCTTCAGGTGTCAGTGATCTGCTCGGCATGAATGCCTGACTTAAATTAGGGGATAGCATGACAGCCTGTAAGCAGTGCTGACAGCCTAAACAAACAATATGATGTGTGTTTTCTCACACTCAGGCTGCAGCCCCTATACATTCCACATGACTGTGATTTACACACCTTGATAAGAGGATAAAGAGCAATCCAAATCCAGACTTCCACATATTTCCTGATATCTCACTGATGCTCACTTTTCTCTTCAACCTCCCTTCCTCGCTTGCTCCTCAGAGGGAGATGCAGGTTCAGGACAACCGTCTGGCCCGCCAGCTGATCCGTCTGCGTGTGGAGATCCACAGGCTGAAAGTGGAGCAGGTGTGTGGCCGTCATAAGGAGATGCTGGACGATGCCACATACGAGTTGGAGGAGTGTGGCGAGGAGTCGGACCTGCTGTGTGACATCCCCATGAAGGCTGCCTTCGCCCTGTCCACCCCGCTCAAACACCTGGGCCTCACCAAGATGAACATCAACTCCAGACGTTTCTCACTGTGTTAAAAACCCTTTATTCGTGTTTCTGAGGATGTTCCATTGGCCTCCTCTGTGTTGTGTTGGCTAGATATTAGGCTTATTTCCTCATCAGGAGCTGTTGATAGAGTGAAGAGTGGCTGCCAGCTATTGGCGCCCTGGGTGGAAATGAAAATGAATGTGCACCTTGGTCATGCATGAGGAAGCCTCAGTGTGCAGACCTGTAGGGGCACATACCCTTAATGCAGACACACCTTCCTGCTGGACGGAGCCCGGGCTGCTCTACTGTTGACTGTTCTTTGCTACATGTCATGTTAATCACAGTAGCTAGATGAAGGCTTAGAGGTAGACTGAAATATACAGGAAGGAATGAGCATTATATCTTATGCCCAGTGATTTGGTATTGTAAACAAAAAGTTTTACTTGTGCCAAAGAAGTGCAAAACAGTTACAGGGAGAGTAATGACTTGCTAAAAAAATTGCTATAGAAGAAGCTCACTTTAGAAAAGAAGCTTGATGGTCACAGTACAGGAGGGAGCTTTTTTAGACAGGTCAGATAACTTTACATCAGTGGTTCTCAATCTAGGGTTCAGAGCCCAGACAAGGGGTCGCAAACTAAATCAGAAGGAACCACAAAAAAACTGATTTTCTCTAGTCTTTACCTCTTTTTTTTCTTCTTTTTTTCTTTTTAAAGCAAATTACTGAATTATTTCATCTCTTCCGCCCTCTGGTTGAACTGGTTACATCCAGTGATGAGGGGTTGCAAGTAAACATTGTTTCATTTTCAAGAGGTCACAAGTAAAAACGGTTGGGAACCACTACCTACATCACTAACATTTTTTATGGATTAAAAAAAGTATGAAGATGGCTTGTCTGGTCCAGTCTGGTCTGATAAAAGGAAATGTTCAACAACACTAAACAGAGTCCTTTTAAACAGCAACGTATTCCAGCTGTTGAAGCCTTCATTGGGGCACTGTCTGTCCCTACCACTACCTTCAAAGGAAGTGGGAGGTCACCCTCCAGCAATTTTACCCCTCTTCTTTACAAACCAAATATATCTCCTTAGCCTCACCACTGCAGTGGCAGGACCCAGTAGGCTGTGCCTAAAGCATTTTGTTTGCAGAGCACGAATTGGAAACTATATATGGCTGGACAGTGACCAACTGTATTTGGTTTAGGGCAAGTTAAATGCATATTATGTAGCTTAATATTATTAGTAACAACTAGGAAGAATAAGATATTATTGTTGAGTGATATTTTGGTTGCAACTGTAACATGTAAAAAAACTAACTATTAGCTTTATTTTTAAATCATGCTATTGTAATATGAATGTATTTGACAAATGAGTGTAAAAGAGAAATGCCTTAAAATGTAATTTTTTTTTCATGCACATACAGCATAATATTAAAGAGACTTTGCCATTTATATGTCACTTGTGAATTATGTTTTATTAGCATTTAAAATTTGTTTATTACATGGTTCTAACTTTTCATGGTTCTAACTTTGGGTTCTGTGCATGTGTCTATGCACAATCTACTATCAATCAGATCCATCCCCGTCATCCATCCTAGGTCTTAAAGCCATCCTGTACAATAGTCCCTTCTTTCCTGCCACTATACATTCATGACCTGGTGTATCCAAACATAAGAAAGGGGCCCCAGAGGGATGTGCAGAACCACAGACATTGTTGGACATACAGTAATTAGTCAAACAGAAAAACAAATATGCCTTGGCGGAGTGCAGCTGCTGCGTGAAATTAGAGCACAACTGGGACTGTTGACATGATCCTAATGTGGCATACGTCAGGACACGGATGACCTCACGTGCGACGTTAGGCCCCAATAGTAGAAATGAATATCATATGGAAAATGCACAGCTCAAGGTATTGTACCTTGAGGCCTCATTCGTCAGTGAATGCTTTTACAATAAAGCTCTGCAGAGTTTCTCATGCCACTCAGCTCTGCCCTGCACATAGTTTCACTTGACCTTTCCCCCCCATATCATACCACTTGCCATCATATGAGCAGACGCTGGTTTTAGACTGTATTTATTGAAACTAAACAAACTTAAAAATGTAAGATATTTGAATTAGTTAAAGACATGAGTGCATATGAGTAAGCATTAGAAGCAAAACAAAAGCAGCACCCGCTCAAATGAAAGAGGCCAGCACCTGCATCGTGAAGCGGGGTGGTAGAAGGGTCGGAAAACTTTCTGCATATTGATAGTATCTCGATTTGATTGCGTAACAGAATGTGATTTCCAACCACATTTAGAAGTAGCGACAACTGTGGTCAACGGGAAACTAGGAATACCCTTAAAGGCTCATAAGGCCTCCTAAAAGCTGATCTCCAAAAATAGTGAGGCTCTTTTAGGTATGTACCTGTTGATCCACGGTATTATTCATGATATTCATATGAATGAGGAATTTGTTTTTATGATGAGATTCTGCCTTCAGAAACGGATAAAATGTTTGAAACCAGCTTACTAAAAGACTTTGTAGTTCATCCAACCTCCTAGATTGACACTCTCTCAGTTATGTGCTTTAACGGAAAAAGAGTGAGCTCAGGTGGTTTCATCAAGTGAGACTCAATCTATGCTGTGGCAGTCTTCTAAGCACATATGTCTGTGCACTTCCTGTAAATGCTTGGACTGACTTCCTGCCGGTGTGTGCTCTGTAGCAGCAGCAGCCGTTCACCACAAGAGAAGAGATGCGGCCCACAGCAGAGTTGTCTGAAAGGTGTAGAAAAGTGTACTGTGAGAGACTTGTTCATTTATGTCTCCTTTCTAAATGGGACCATGGTGTGGCCTCCATTCAATTTTTGACTTGGTTGTGCAAATCAAGGCCAAAGTCTATTTTTAAATGGCTCGCTGGCCACACACACAACAAACACAAACCACATGTGTGATCGGCAAAGTTAGCCTTGTTGTTGTGATACTAAACCTGAGGCTTGAAACTAATACACAGGAAACATGACTGTCCACATTGGCTAAAAAATGGTACACCAGGACGAATGGTATTTTGTGCAGTGTTACTATAAATACATAATACTGTAAACATTGTAATTAATTATTATACTGCTCAGATCAGCCTGATGCTGTTTGAAATCCTCTATCTTATCAAATACTCTCTTGCAGGGTAAGTTCTTTTGATTAACTGGACCACCACCTCACCTTAAAGTTCACTGACACACAGCTGTTACACACAAAAGTAAAATATATAAATATAACCTCACCACTGTCTCACAGTCTACCATAGCCTCCTTTTTATTCTTTTTTTTTTTTTTACCTGTATTGGAAACATCTTTGGGAAAGGAGCAGTCCTGACCCCTATAATGTTCCCCCTGCTCACACACAGCTGCATGGTAAAGCACCTGTTAGAAGCCTGCAGAGCAACCCTCAACCTTTCAACGACAGGAAACTCTCTGAGTCGCTCTCCTCCACTCCTCCAAAGTGTGTGACACACATCAGCACTTCTATCGAGTTAGTTATAATAAGAGAAGCGGACGATTTCATTTTCACACCCGGGCTCCAGGGGTGAAAAACTCACTCATTGCTAAGTAGCTCTTTTAAAAAAAAAGATAACTATTTAACAAAGACTATCTCTATGGCGGCACGTGAAATCTGATATTGTTGGACACTTGAAGAGACATATATTTCAAGAGGTGAGTTTCAAAGTTGTGCGTTTATCAGTGTTACATAGGTTTAGAATATAGAGAAAGAAAATACTTTGACTAAGATACAGCCATTATCATTATCGGTTCTCTGTAATTATCATATACAATATGTTATATTGATCACAGGGGTTGTTCACAGTTGGTAGAGTCTTTTGACTTTTATGTAATATAAAAAAGAATTTTACATATAGAGAGTAATAAAAATGTCCACACCCAGAAGGTATGGCCAACTAGCTAAAATCCATATTTAGTTGTTGCATGATATTAACGTTTAGGCTAATAACAAAACATATTCAGCAACTGGTTGTGTCATCGTCACTGTTGATAAAAATCAGTATTACAAAAAAAATAAAAAATAAAATATGAATCTGTATCTTATTAATCCAAAATCAAATATAAACTTCAGGCATTTATGTGTTTGTAAAGACAAAGCTGTCTCACAAATGTGACTATATGCGAGAGATAATGTAGGTGATGATGACTGGATGTGAAGCACAAAAACAAATTTGAGTATGAAACGTTGAAATTGGAACAAAATAGGTAAAACAACAAGCAAATCCTCATGAAAATGTATTTTTATTTGTAAATGTAGTTTCTTTGTTTATGGTGTTCTCAATTGCATTTTGGAAAGGTGTAGTTTATTAGTCAATAATCTTCACTGACAATTGTCAAAACATTTTTACAGGTCCACACGACCTTCTACATACCCATAATACTTTGCAAACAATAACAATCATCAGTATTTGTTTGGAAAGGCTTTCAGCCGCAGATCATAAAAAGAAGAGGGTAGCCCCTCAGTGGAAAATGCTGACTTTGTTTGTGTGACTCCCTGAGTGCCGGCCAGTAGGAGTAGGAGTGCCGATTAGTCAAGAAAACTCTGGTGATCCTCCTGTGATTCCGTCCTCCTGTGATTCGTTCTGTACAGTGGTGGGTTGTTACTGCCAGGTCAATCCTTTCCAGATTCTTCTCACGGCTCTGAGCCTTTGGGTCACTATGGCTGCTGCGATTAGCCCACTGACCCGATTCCATGAGTGGCCCAATGGGAGCTAAGTAAACTTGAGAAAGCCAGTTCATACAGTGTACCAGTGTAAAACACAGTACAGAACATGCCACATTGGATTACATACGATGAGTATTTGTAGAGTTTTATAGAGCCTACTATTCAAGTCTGAAGAAGAATTAGAACATGAAAATGCTGAAGGTGTTGATAATAATGTAGCTGTTTGTCACAGTTCTGGATGTGATTTCATTTGACTTTTGTACGGTGTCAAAAGAGTGCCTTAAATAACAGCTTTTAAAGATGATAGGTTCTTAATTTTCAACCTGATTAATTACTGAGCCTCCATTTTGAGACAAGGCTCTCAGTCACATCCGATTGAAGCAGTTTTCAGAAACAAAAACCTTTTGTGTCTTCTGTTATTGTCCTCCACCTACAAATCTTTAAAAGGCTATTTTATTTGAATTATTTTTTTTTTTTTGTTAACAGTATTTGTTAATTATTAAGTGTTATATATAATTCAAAACGCAGTGCATGATACTTTTACTACATTTATTTGGGGACACCAGCTATCTAAGATGCTGGCCAAAAAGAAAATACTTTCATTAGCTATTAAAAAAACGGAGTATTCATTATTTTATGAACACGCTGATGCCCATTATACCTTCAAAAAAATAACTTGAACCTCTAAATTGCAGAAAAGATGGGATGTAACTGTAGTTCGGACTATTCAGACAGCGAGTGGATTGAGAACCTGGATGAAATCTGCGAACACTGCAACTGCCCCTTACCTCCCCAGTCATGCAATCCAGTAAGTGTATATGGACATTTTGTATGTGCAGGCATGTACTTGTGTCAGTACATCATACATTGTAGTGTATGAATGAGTCTGTGTGTAAGTGAGTTTGACATGAATGGCTTTTGGTTGTTAGTGTGGTTGAATGTGAATGGCCACTTGGAGGACATGGACATATAAGTGTGACTGCCGTACAAGTGTGAAGGTGCAAATGGTCTCCCACGGTGAGAGCCCATGTTATGTTCGCACCTTCTCATATCATAATCTATGGAGTCCCACCATACTTTTCATTTTGTGTAGATTATGTAACCATTTCCAAGAAAAGGGTTATAACTTAAATAACTGCGAGGGAAGTTGTCTTTTGTGTGTGATTAAATGGGAGAGTAATTATTACCTCAATGTTTCTCTACATGACTTAGATGTCTCATTAGATAAGAAATAAAAGAGAAAAACACCTGTGCGTGCCACAATACACAAGACATTTTGTCTGGGAAAATAACCGATGACATCTGCGTCATAAACCAGAAATGTTCATATCTTTTTACGGCAAATGTGACATGTGATAGTTCGTTGTTTTACTGCATGAATCTTCTATCGTTATTCAGCAAGCTGAATTTAAGATGCAAGTCTAACCTTGTTTTTCCCTCACCAGTACACAGACCAGCTGATTCCATACAATTACCCATCACAGCATTCGCCTCCTACATCTCCTTTACCAGGTGATAAGATACAGAACATTTTTCCTGTGTGTGTTTCATTATCTACAGGTGCAAGTAGTGGTGGTAAAGTAAAGTAGTGTGGAAAAACAGAATGGCAGTAGTAGTACAAATAGAAAATATAAGTAAGTGTGTGAGACATTTACAAGTTTCAAAGTGTTAAAGTATTATTACATGTATAATTGAATACATAAGAAAGAAAAAAAGAAGAAAAAAGCTTTTTATTTTTTCCTTTATCCCCAATTAAATTGAAAATTACACATTTATTTTACATCTGCATGTATCGTTCACATCTTTTCAATTTCTCACTTTTCTAATTAATTTCTCCTTAAATCATTTTAGTGTATGCATTTGATATTTTTCTAAAAATTACAATTTTCCTCTTGCAGACAACCTTGTGGTGGCCATATACAGTTATGAACCCGCACATGATCATGACCTGGGATTTGAGAAGGGAGACAAACTCAAGATCATCAACAAGTAAGAGTGGCTGGTTTAGCACATAGTAAAGCTTGGTAAAAAAAGATTTCTAACAAAATTCCAGCCCCAGACATTAATTTGTATACTATCAACTTACACCCACCTGAAATTTGAATTTATTGTAAGTGTCGGACCACTACATGCAGCAACATAACCCATGTGCATCCTTGCCACCTAATGCATGTTAAGTATTATTTACAGCTCCAAAAACTCAAACCTGGGTCTTCACGGTGGTCTTGTGAGCTAAGGCACATATCACATATTAACCGTTGCGACTGGAGACTTGTTGCATGTTAATCCCCCTTGCTCTCGCCCAATGTTTCCTGTCTCTCTCTACTGTCAACAATAAACGAAAACATGTCAAAAACGTTTCGCTGTATATATACATATATATATATATATATATATATTTGCTTTATTTGGTGGTCCAGCAAACTCTACTGGAGTTTACTTTCAATTGATCAGGGTTGTTACCATTGACGACAATAATGTCCTCAGTAATATGTTTGTCTGGAAATGTTTGGGGGTTACAATTACATGAAGAGGAGTAATGATTACACACATAACAGTTTTTTTTTCCTAAGGTAGATTATAACATCTTCTAGTTAGTTTTTTTGTGCAAAACTAAACCAGACTATAATGTAGGAAGACAAAAAGTATAAAATATGTAATTGAATAGTTAAATTAATAAATAACATCTTTTTTTTGGTTGGTGGCTGGACAAAGATTTCTGTGAAAATATGATAATTAATTTTGATTTTAGGGAGGACTACTCTTCTGATGAATGTCAAAGGTTTAACAAGCAATATTCAATGTGATTAAATATTGTATGTAACTTATAGTGAGCATCTCTCATCTGTCTCTTCTGCTAATATGTAAAACAAGACATTCAGTACCTGGCAGCTAAGTGTGGTACATGTACATCACAAAGATCCTTTTTGCCTGTGGGGGGTTCATTGAAACACATTCATCCCAGAAAGTCTAGACTGCTGTGAGGAGTCTCTGGTTTGTTAACTCACTCATTGCTGTGTCTTTTGACATCCAGGGATGATCCAGAGTGGTATATGGCGGAGTCTCTCACCACAGGCCAGCAGGGCTTCATCCCACACAACTTTGTTGCAATGACCACAGTGGAGACTGAACCGTATGTCATACAGGAAACATAACTGCTCTCAACGTCATGTCATATCTCATATCATGCATGCTGTGTCCCTAAGGGAAGGGAAGTGGTTAGCTCAAAGTGTGAAGCATATTGTGTGTTTTTGCTGCAGGTGGTTCTTCAAGAATCTTTCTAGAAACGAAGCCATGAGGATCCTGCTCGCTCCTGGGAATACATTGGGCTCCTTCTTGATTCGAGAGAGTGAAACAAACAAAGGTGATCTTTTTTCATCATGGCATTGACTCATTATGCACTCAACAAAGTTTCTATTTTACAAGGTAGTTTCTCAGAAGTATGGCCTTCCACTGTTGGCCACATTTGCTTATTTTTAGACATGAACATATTTGTGTTGGAAATGCAGCACAAACACTGCTAACCCCACTAGATGCGTAATAAATAAATATTCTTTTGTACTGTAAAGCTGTATACATATGCTACACATAAGATCCCCACACTGACGTTTAAACCTAATTTGATTTCTGATTTTTAATATTTCAGGTGAAATCTGCATCATCTCACAATAGATTATGCTTCCTCTTTGTTCCAGGGTCATTCGCCCTTTCAATCAGGGACTTGGACCAAGACACTGGTGAAGGAGTCAAGCACTACAGAATCCGCAACATGGACAGCGGTGGCTTCTACATCACAGCCAAGATATCCTTCAACTCGCTGAAAGAGCTCGTCCAGCATCACTCACGTGCGTGCAGCCTCTTGAGGGATTAATAAAGACTGCTGTGGGGTCTTTATCTGAATGATTCTAAACCTGCCCCTCTTCTCTCTATCGTCCAGGTGACGCAGATGGGTTGTGCACAAAGTTAGGGAAGCCGTGCCAGTCAAGGGCACCACAGAAGCCCTGGTGGCAGGATGAGTGGGAGATTCCGCGCGAGTCCCTGAAGCTGGAGCGCAGGCTTGGAGCAGGACAGTTTGGAGAAGTCTGGATGGGTGAGTGACAGAGGAGATGATATGGGGCTTATGACTGATTTCTTAAATTAAAAGTGTCTATTTTGTACATAGGAGCTTGCACCATTTTGCACAGATACATCACATGTACAAAGCCTGGCTGCTCAATCAAGTTGTGGGCTGCTAGAAAGCCTTTAGCCAGGTTTTTTTTTCCTGCAGAGTATGCAAAACAGTTTCCTCAACACAGTCTTAATTTTAGGCCTGTATGAGCTGGTTAACTGGAGAATGATGAGAGGTATTATCCCTGTTATGTAACATCACTTAAACAACATAAATCAAAATTTCCAAAGAGCTCAGGGATTGGAGGAATGGTCTCTTACCAATACTTGAATGAATGAATTGAGTCTATTGTCATTGTGGAGTAAACTAGAACAGTATCAGCTGAAATAATCTATCTAAAGTGCTTATTATTGTGCTTATTATTCAATTAAATGGGTATTTCCCCTCTATTTTCCATCCTAATTTGCCAGCACAATTCAACATCCCAAACAAACCACTGTACTAGAGATAAACATTGCCAACCATGGAACTAGTCACCATTTCACATCCACTTTCTATTGACAGTATATTCTTGCATGTAGTCTGGGCACTGTATTTGTTTCTCTGTCTTCATCCAAGCATTGCTTCAAGGACATACTTGAATAATGGGAGTGACTGTCACTTGCTTTGAAGTGTTTATTCTCGTTAGCTTACATGAAAATATGTGATAATAACCATCCAAGATTTCCGCTGTAGATAACAAAGAGGTGAAGGACTGCTTTAAATAGTGAATGTAATCTTTTCCCATTGCTACGCTTCATGCATGGTTTAAGATGTTAAACATGTTAGATGACTGAAGATGGAACTGGTTGGCTCTGGGTTTGATTGACATGTCTTAGTTTGGTTAGTGTACCAGATCTGGAATGAGATCCTGTTTGCATGAGAGTCATGTGGAACTGTTAGTTTAGCACATATTTGATCACAACTCATAACCAACTGTATTAATGACCTGAGCTGAGATGAAAGGTTTACTTTTACTTTCAACACAGTGTAGTAGTTCATGTGTACAACATATATTTTAGCTATAGCAGCATGACTTTTATTCTAGCACCAACAGGAGGTTGACAGTTTTAGTATTGAGTGAAATAGCTCAACAACTACTGGATGTTATGTTTAAATTGGTACCAATATTAATGGTCCCAAAAGGATGAATCCCAATGACTTTGGGCTTTCTCTGACTTTGCTTCCAGTTCCATCATCAGGTCAAAATTCCAATCAGTTCGATTCTTTAGTTTATGACAAAATACCTGCAAAACTAATGCCATTCCCATCAGCCTCTGCTATACTTTGTGTTTACTGCTACTTAGCAAAATGTCAATATGCTAACACGCTAAACTAAAATAGTGATAATGTCCCCTAACAATGATGTTCTCATACACATAAGGGCATTCTCAATTCCGTTATGAGAGAAACGCATTTTGTTCTGGATGACATTTGTCTTCGACAAATCAGAAATACTTATTTAATTGAATTCCACTTAACCTACGTCACATATGTAACGTACTTTACATATGTACTAACTACAATTAAGTAACAAACACAAATTTTAACACAAACCATGATATATATTCCTAAACTTAACCAAGTAGTTTTGTTTCAATTCACAACATTACCACATGTTTAAAACTGTGACCGTTTTACTGGAAAACATGTTTCAGTCGGAAGAAGAATTCAGTTTCGTTGTATGGGAATGTAATTTTTAGGAGACAGGGTTGACATTATACCTGCTTAACATCAGCATGTTAGCATTGTTACAACATTATAACATTTTAACATCAGCATGTTAACATTGTAACCTAAGTACAGCCTCACAGAGCTGCTAGCATAGCTGTACACTCTTCATCTTGATTAAATCAATGCCTTTCAGAAACCCACTGATGTCTAAATGTGTTTTGTCAGGTATCTACAATAATGAAAGAACAGTGGCAATTAAGAACCTGAAGATGGGCACAATGTCGGTGGAAGCCTTCCTGGCAGAAGCCAACATGATGAAGAACTTGCAACATCAACACCTTGTCCGCCTCTTCGCTGTTGTTACCCAGGAGCCAATCTATATTGTCACAGAGTACATGGAAAATGGTGGGTAGAAATATTCTGTGTCACAGCCTGAGGCATTTTACTGATAACACCAACCATCAAGATTTCAGATATCACTGAAAGCATCAAAAGAAAAGGAAAACTATGAAATGAAACAAATCCTTCTTTAATCATACCAGCTCCTTTCAGTTCAGTTTATTCACCTGGAATTTGTCTAAGCCTGTCTGAAACTATAATTTTCTTAATCTCCTGCCCCGTTGCCCTTAACACCAAAGGCAGTGTCATCAGGGTAAGATCAGCGCCTGGAGCAAAGACAAAGTAAGTGTTTTATAGGCAGTGGCACATCGTAGACATTCAGGATCAAACATGTTGATCTGGTATCGGACTATGAGTGCAAGGGTGCATGCTTGAACAAAAGACTGGGCTGCACTATGTGTGTAACCCTTTTCATGAGTCATAGTGTTTTTAGACTCCAGTGACTCTTTTGAATTAGCTCAGCACCTTTTGATCAGACAACCACAGCTGCCTTTGTATTTTTTTGTGTTTGATAATAGATATGATATGAGACGCACATTACTGGAACAATACCGTAATAATCATCATCCGTGAGTGGACATGAATGCAGCTGTGAAAGCAAACCTAAATAAGGGAGCTAAGTCATGAGCCTTGCCTCCCAAAGCATGCTGCTCTGCTGAAGTGGCCTGCCTTCTGATAGGCTATTTTCAGCTTCTCCTCGCGACGCTCCTGTATTCGCCGCTCTGTGTTAAAATGTTTCAAAGCAAACATGAACTTTCACTTCTTTGCCAAGGCCTCTCCAGACAGGTTACTGGTGTTTACTCACTGAGTGGACGTCTTTCCTGGCCCGTCTGAGATCGCTGGGGTATTAAAATAGGAGAGTGTGATTCATCAGGTTATTGTTCACCGAGACCCCTTGATGATACTTGGCTACTTTCCAGAGTCTGTATTGGCAGTTTGTTCAGCATCTTGCACTGGATCTCTTCCTCCCTTCTTACAAAACAAAGTATGTGTGAAATGACTGCGAATCACAAACACAAGTAATAAATTGGGGTCATGGTAACAGCTGCAAACAACTTTTCATATTACAAGCTCTATGCCCTGTAATAATTTATTACGCCCAAATGCAGCAGTCATATGGAACGGATCCAGTATCTGTTTCACTTTAACCTCAAAAGTCTTTGGCATTTTTTTTTACACTTGGAGGAACAATAACAAAAGGCATAGAGAGATGCTGTCACAAACACAGCAACAGCCTTACAGCTGAATTGAATGGAGTGCCTTTGTATGGTCTTGTTTGAGTGGCCTGTAAACCACCAGCAGTGGCTCTACATGAG
Organism: Sander vitreus; assembly: GCF_031162955.1. Lineage (NCBI taxonomy): Eukaryota > Metazoa > Chordata > Actinopteri > Perciformes > Percidae > Sander > Sander vitreus. Next base: position 19,912,926 of record NC_135874.1, on the reverse strand, counting down.
GATGCCTCTTTGTCTGGGATCCATGTGTGGACAGGACACAATTGCCGCCTCTGTTGTCAAGAAAAAGGATGGCTCGGAGTAACCGTCTTTTCAGTTTGGCCCTTTTTTATTTATTATTGAAGACAACAAAGATGGAAAATAACAGGCGTGTCATCCCAGCTTCCCTTTGTGACCTTGACAAAGAGCGTTCCTCTGGCTCTCAGACTTCAAAAGCAGGTCTTCCGGAGTTAAGCAGAGGAGCAAAGGCCTCCTCTTTCCTGGCACAGTCATTCCTCTTAAAGCATTTCCTTTGGTTTGACGTGGTTGGCTGGTGTGCAGAGGTATTGTTCTGTGCTAATCAAACTCAACACAAAGTTATCTGTCAGAAACTATGCATCAAGTTGACGGATGCTCCGTGTACTTCCTCACAGTGTTATGTTCCCTGATCTGAACTGCTATTCTGGTCCAACTGTCTATTTATGTCTGCGGGGAAACATTGTGTTTTTGACCAAGGAAAATAGTATCAGTCTTCTGGACAAAGCATGATGTTACCTTTGTTTTCCAATTAATCTAATCTAATTAATCTTCTGCACCTTTAAATACAATACAATAAACAAGTGTATGCATCTGTAATATTCAGGATGTACTGGTGGTTGGAATCTAGTTTATTATTTGCAGAAATAGGTCCCTGGTGTTGAGGCTGACAAGATTTGCAAGATAAATTCATATTGTTCAGCAAAAAGTGCTTTCCTGAAAGGAGATATAACTTGAATGTCATTTTTACAGGTAGCCTAGTGGATTACCTGAAAACGACAGAGGGAAGCAATTTGCCCATGAACACTCTGATAGACATGGCGTCTCAGGCAAGACATCTCTTTTTTTACTATCAATATGTGTATGCACTTATCTCCATACTCCATTTTACCAGATTCTCTTTCATTTGTTCTTTTACCTCCTGTTCTCACAGCATGATCCTCATAGACAGGAAACTGGCCACTGTTGTAATGAGGCTTACACTCAACACTAATCTTGTAATAACGACTGGTGTGTCAGCTGGGTGTGTGTGCAGAGGTGCATGTGTATTGTTACGAACATCGGTTTTGACAATAATAAATAAAACTCTGTTAACCAAACAGCCCGAATAGGTTGCAAGAAAAGTCTACTCACTACAGTGCCGACTCTGTAAAAATCTGAAATCTAAATCTAATCTGAAACTAAATGTATAATGCAGATTTAATTTATTTTAATAATAAAAAATAATTTAAAAAAAATAATTTTAATTTCTCTGAAATTGTAAAATCTCTTTAATCAACATATAGTAAGATGCTCTGTCACAGCTCTGCAATAGATACAACCACTGTTGGAACATGGGGTTTGACACGGACTGGAAGTTAAAGGGATTGTTCAACATTTTAGGAAATACGTCTATTCTCTTTCGTGTCGAGAGTTACATTGGAACATTGATACCACTCTCATATTTGTCTGTTAAATATTAAGCTGCAGCCAGCTTAGCTTAGCACAAAGACTGGAAACAGGGGGAAACAGCTGACCTGACGGTCGAAGTTGACAAAATCCTCATACCACCTCTAAAGCTCACTAATAACATACATATAACATACATTATATTTGATTGTTTAATTTGTAGCAATGTGTAAAAATGAAAAGTTGTGGTTTTACTAGTATAAAACCAGACTATTTCCTGGGTGCAAGCAGTGACTTCCTGGGGTCTTATAGTCACTGTGAGGGTGCCAGGAAACCAACCGAGACTCGAGCTAGTTTAAAACAAACAATTCAACAAACGAGATATAACATGTTAATTAGTTAACTCTAGAAGTGCTTGGCCAGGCTAGGAGTTTTCCTGTTTCCTTTTTTTCCTTCTTTATGCTAAGCTAACTTACTACTGGCAAGTCTCTGAAACAAAGTGTATAATAGTATTTCCCAAAATGTTGAACTATAATCATGCCCACATCTATTTCTTGAAATTTTGCATGTTAGTAAAGGAACTTTGACTTACATGCATTGTGGGTGTGGGAATGGAAAACACAACCACAGGAAGACCGACTGAAATTTCAAAGTCTAACAAGACAAGAGATTCTTCATCCGGAGTAGACAATTTCTCCGACGCCTTAGAGCTTAGAGGTAGAGTTTATACAGAGCTTTGTGGTGAATATATTTTACAGAAAGATGCTTTTAAGCCAGTTGTCATGCACTGGTAGAATTTGCAGTAAAAGTGCCAAAGCAAGTAACTCACCATCATCATAAAAATTCAGGTGATTAATGACCTTGCTCTTGCCGCAGTATTGGACACTCTGTCCACATCCTTATGCCTGCCTAAAATGTGTAATGTAAAATGTAATCTGCGGAGTTTGAGATTTTAATCAAATAAATGTCAGCTATAGGAGAGTAAAGCAGATACCTTAGATCATTTAATGAATCCAAATGCAAATTAAGTTTCAGACTGAATCATACCACAATCAAATGGAGAGTAAAGAAGCGTTAAGTTGCCTGAGTGGGAAGCCATGACGACAGTAGAAGTTTATGAAATACACAGACAAACCTACATGTCATGTTTCTGACAAGACCCCCAGGGCCAATTGCACCTACGTGATAGAATCTTATGTTTGAAATGCACACCACTGACCCAGCAAAACATAAAGAGTTAGGAGTTAGACACACACACACACACACACACACACACACACACACACACACACACACACACACACACACACTTGCCTCATGCATTAGGTGTAGTACCAATTTTCCTCTGAGGTATGACTATGTAGAAATGACTCATGTAGTACTTGATTGAATCAGAAACACAGTCACTGGAATAATCTGTGTCTGATAATCTGCAGTGGTAAAGGCAGGACTGTAGTTTTTAGTATCAGGAAGTAGAGGAGACACAACTGTGTACGTGGGTGGAGTACAGAGGTAAAGGGTATAAGAAACTGACCTGGGGAAGTGGTAAACTCCCTGGTTTGGAAGTTCACCAACCCAGTTCATCTGTCCAACACACACAAATATTACACAATATTAAAACATACACAGGCCCCTTTTTGCTTCTACTCAGTCATAGGGCTTGTCTGATGATGTGCTGCCTCCTGCAGGTGACGGATGGCATGGCTTTTATTGAGGCGAAAAATTACATTCACCGAGACCTGAGAGCAGCCAATATTCTGGTGTCTAATGAACTCATCTGTAAGATTGCTGACTTTGGACTGGCAAGGCTGATTGAGGACAACGAATACACAGCAAGAGAGGGTAACAAGACCTAAAACTAATTACTTATATCATATGTTCTTTTGAACCTATGGGACTTTTTTTTCAGGCTAAATAATGTGTCTTATAGAATATTATTTAATTTATAATAAGGCTTTTGTTTATGCACATTTGGTATGGGAAGTAATCACCTTAATTGTAATTACAAAAAAAGTGTTCGTGATTGTTTTGAAAAATAAAGTTTCCTCCTGTGTTCATAGGTGCAAAGTTCCCCATCAAATGGACAGCCCCAGAGGCTATTAACTATGGCACATTTTCCATCAAATCCGATGTTTGGTCATTTGGGATCCTCTTGACAGAAATAGTGACATATGGACGCATACCTTACCCTGGTAAATACTTACTCTCTGCACTCGTACTTATCCATCACAATATCATTTTATAAAATCATCCAATTACAAATCTAGATTATAATTGCTGAAAACATCACATCCATTGCCTACTCTCCCACATTTTACCTTTTATTCAGGTATGTCCAACCCAGAGGTAATCCAGACCCTGGAGCAGGGCTACAGAATGCCGAAGCCAGAAAACTGTCCAGAGGGGCTGTATAACGTCATGTGTCTGTGTTGGAGGGAAAACCCGGAGGACAGGCCCACCTTCGAGTACCTGAGGAGCGTTCTGGAGGATTTCTTCACTGCCACAGAGAGGCAGTACCAGGAATAGCCCTGATGGGGCAGAACAACATACAGACTTACAATAAATATACTCAAACTAAAGGCACAGCCTGTGCAGATGGATGCTGGATTTTGTTTTTTGTTTTTGAAGAGTATCAACTTGATATTGATAGGGTAGAATTTGAAGTTTAATCAAATAAGAGTATTTTGTTGCTTCAAACTTATTCTGAAGTCGCCTCTTAGATATGATACAATCACATGTGGAACTGTAAACCCAGAAATTCTTGCAACAGTTGGACCACTGCAGAGCCAACAACAGAAAGGAGAGTGACTGATCATGCTGCTTGAATAGACTGGGAACTGTCTGCTATAGATGAATAAGTAGCTGCTCTCCTGGTGCTCATTATTAAGATGTAAATACTGTCAAAGGGCTTTAGCTGTGTTTTACCTCAGCAGTTTAATACGTATGTTTTATATTGTTTTACTTATAGTAAAAAGCTTTACATAGCCTATTTTCTTTGTTGTTACATTGAATAAAGCAGAACCCATCACAACCTAAATGAATCATCATCAGCCAAATATCTTTGATACCATACAAAAATGCTCAAATGTTTTATTAGTGCATGTATGACAGCCACTTAAAATATGTATTTGTGATCGTGCACATAGTTTTAGCAGACAGCAGTGGTAAAATGTAGAACTTGGTACAGTGGCTCCAGGACTGTTCTTATTTACAATTTTGAGGTAGTCCTACATGTGCTGTTCATTGGTACTTCCATTTTACTTTTCCATTCTACCTTATATTTTTTAGAGACATGCATGAATTTATTAGGTATGATGCATTGCCAAAGATTAAACAACCAAGCAAAACGGCTACAACAAATAGCTCCTCCTTGACCAGCTGCATTATTGAAATGCTATGTACAGCCTACTCATATGCATCAGTTATGATGATCTGAAAATATTCTAGGCTATATAATAGCCTAATTTATTATTACAGGAACCATTATGCTGCATCATGAGTTTTTTTTTTTACTACTTTACAATTTAATTTCTGTAGCCTACTTGTAATGGAGTTTTTCTATTGTGGCATTGGTACTTTTAATTAGGCTAACGGATAAATACTTGTTCCGCCACTGCTGAACAGGTTGTAGCCCACAACCAATTTTAAACCGTCTCTGGTACAACTGTTAAATTCACAATTATTGTGAATGTAATTAATTTGCATAGTGTAAAACAACTACAACACACAGCGTCACAGAGTGGGACGGACTGTATCTCTGTCGCCTCCTGTTGAAAGCAGCTAATATTACATCCCATTGATTAGACGTGATACAAACTATCCGCCTCTTGTCGCTGTTGTCTAGTGTGGTGTGCGCTAAAAGCCAGCCAAAAAGCACTAAAATGGCGCTTACTTCCCAAGGAACAAAGAAAAAAGTTTGCTACTACTATGATGGTGAGTACTCGTGTGCCTCTACTTTAGAAGGTGGACGGGCGGATGAATGAAATCCACCACTTTGCAACAAAGGTTGATGTTTAGTCCACCTCTTGCTAACCTGGCACGTTAACGTTAGCTAACCTAGCTAACCTAGCTAACGTTAGCTTGAGTCGCAGGCGGCTCTCATCATCTCAGTCTAACAAAATGCTGCTATGTCCACACTGAGTATTAATGCCCTTATAATGTTTGCTCGGTTTTCCTAAATGCACTGGTTTTCCCTGAAATGCAATTGTAAACGTTTATCCACCGAATATTAGCTAGCTAGTACTTAAACTAGATTAGTTAACGTTACTAGCTAAAGAGCTAACAATGGGGATATGAGTACTTCATTGTCTTCACAATTAACACCAAGCTAACATTAAAATGGCTCATCTTGCTGACTTCAAATGCAAGGTAGTTTTGATCGACATTATTCGCTGTGTGTAACTTAGCGGCACCCTGTAAGTGGACCTGGGTACTTCGGGGCGATTTGACTCGAGTATTTTGGAGTTCGGTTGTCGGATCCTAACCGACGGGCATGATGTTGAATTCCTTCACGACGTTTTCAGTGCATTAACCTGTTAGGAACAGGAAGCTATCATGTTAGTGTTTGCTGTTAACTTTATGTTTACATTTATTCAACATTTGCATGTGAGAAATTTAACAAATAACCCAACGTGGTGTGTTTTATTTCTTTATATTTCAGGTGATGTTGGAAATTATTACTATGGTCAGGGGCACCCGATGAAGCCCCATCGAATCCGCATGACTCACAACCTGTTGCTCAACTATGGACTCTACAGAAAAATGGAGATATATGTATGTTCAATTACAGTAACATTGCTTCTTAGTCACAATACTGGACCTCACTCAAGTGTCTCAGAAACTAATTTGTCCTCTGTTTCAGCGTCCACACAAAGCCAGCGGAGAAGAGATGACCAAGTATCACAGTGATGATTACATCAAATTTCTGCGTTCAATTCGACCAGACAACATGTCCGAGTACAGCAAACAAATGCAGAGATGTAAGTTTGGTCAGAGATGCCGTTTGCATTAATGTAATGTTGTTTTTGTGTTCGTTAAACTTAATGCTTAAGTTTTGACATGAGCAATAGCAATAATGTTGTTTTTTTTTCCTCGCTGCTGCTTTGCAGTTAATGTGGGGGAGGACTGTCCAGTGTTTGATGGTTTATTTGAGTTCTGCCAGCTTTCAGGAGGGGGCTCCGTTGGTAAGTGGTTTCTCCTTAAATGCTGCTCAGACAGACTTGCTGTGTTGGACAGTATTGACTGTCATTGCCCACAGTAATATGTTAAGTTTAGCATAAGCAGGCTGTTAATTCTTCTCTGTGCTCCAGCCGGTGCGGTGAAGTTGAACAAACAGCAGACGGACATTGCTATCAACTGGGCTGGAGGCCTGCATCACGCCAAGAAGTCTGAGGCTTCTGGGTTTTGCTATGTCAACGACATCGTACTGGCTATCCTGGAGTTACTGAAGTGAGTACAAAAGCCCTATCATAGCAGCCCTCGAGTACAGGTTGGTCTGCACAAGTCGATGATACTCTGCTTGGTTGATCTAGTTTCTGTTTTGAGAACTGAGGATCCGACTTTTTCTTCTTTCCAGATACCACCAGAGAGTTCTGTACATAGATATTGACATCCATCATGGAGATGGTGTTGAAGAGGCCTTCTACACCACAGACCGCGTCATGACCGTGTCCTTCCACAAGTATGGAGAGTACTTCCCTGGCACAGGCGACCTGAGGGTAAGCCCTAAAATGATTTGAGGGGTAGAAGCCATATTGTCGTAGTCATACATTGACATTTGTCTCGTCTCCGCAGGACATCGGTGCTGGTAAGGGTAAATATTATGCTGTGAATTACCCGCTGAGGGATGGGATTGACGATGAGTCATATGAAGCCATATTCAAACCTGTGAGTAAGCAAAGACGTGTTGACTGTGATGTTTTGGTTGAGGGCTCCCTTGATGGACAGAAGAATTTGAGAGAGTGCATGTTGTTCGTTGTGTAGATCATGGCCAAGGTGATGGAGATGTACCAACCCAGCGCAGTGGTTCTGCAGTGTGGAGCTGATTCGCTGTCAGGAGACAGGCTTGGTTGCTTTAACCTCACCATTAAAGGTAAATTAACGAAACCTCTTTCTCCTGATGACACTGTAAGCAAAGTGGTCTGCAGCTGTGTTGAATAAACTTGAGAAACCAAATCCCAATTCATTCTTTTCCCCGCTGTGCTGTGTTCTCAGGCCATGCCAAGTGTGTGGAGTACATGAAGAGTTTCAACCTGCCACTGCTAATGCTGGGTGGAGGAGGCTACACCATCCGTAATGTGGCACGCTGCTGGACATATGAGACTGCTGTAGCCCTTGATACCTCCATCCCCAACGGTGAGTCCATGTTGCACTGAATACAGTTAGTATGGTTTTCATTTGAGAGCCGATTTCTCTGTGGTGGTAATCGAGCACGGTCAGTAAACACAAACATTTTACAATGTATTAGAGATAATGAAATATTGATGACATTATTGATCAGTCAGTTGCCAGATTCTTTTGATCATTAAACAACAACAAAATGGAAGTAGCATTAGTTTCCAATAAAGTAGCTTAATGTTCAATAACTAATGACAAAATGTAAACTCAACTTGACAGAGCTCCCTTACAACGACTACTTTGAGTACTTCGGACCAGACTTCAAGCTTCATATCAGCCCCTCCAACATGACCAATCAGAACACCAACGACTACCTGGAGAAGATCAAGTGAGTGCATCAAACGGCCATTCAAATATAATTTTCTGAATGTGTCTTGTATTGTGAAAACGTTGAGAAGTTGGCCGTATCATAGGCACAGGTTTGTGTCTCACGTTGTTTAGTGGTCAGTATGTTCAACCTGCAATCTGTCCTCCTAGGCAGCGCTTGTTTGAAAACTTGCGTATGCTGCCCCACGCCCCGGGAGTCCAAATGCAGGCCATCCCCGAGGATGCTGTACAGGAGGACAGTGGCGATGAGGAGGAGGATGACCCCAACAAACGCATCTCCAGTAGGAACCTCTCACATAGTCATATTTTTCTTCCATGTTCACACCAGATCTCCAGCATTTTGCAGCTAACCCTTTTTAAAAAAAAAAAAAAAAAAAAAGTTCCATGTTTTAATTCAACCCTTTCCTCTGTTACTGTTCAGTCCGTGCTCATGACAAGAGGATAGCGTGTGAGGAGGAGTTCTCTGACTCTGAAGATGAAGGCGAGGGAGGCCGCAGAAACGCAGCCAGCTTCAAGAAAGCCAAGCGAGTTAAAACTGAAGGAGAGAAAGAGGTGGAAGAAAAGGAGAAGAAAGGTGAGGAAGAAACAAAAGGTATCTATCC